>NW_021604587.1:18005426-18006732 GCF_004785775.1 Grammomys surdaster
TCTCTCTCTCTCTCTCTCTCTCTCTCTCTCTCTCTCTCTCTCTCTCTGTGTGTGTGTGGTGTGGTGTGTGATGTGTATATGGGCATGCATGTGCATGCATAGTGCGTCTGAGGGCATGGGTGCATAGTATACATGTGGAGGTCAGAGGACTACTTTATGGGATTGGTTTTCTCCTTGCACCCTTACATGGGTTCTGGGAATTGAACTTTGGTTTCTAGGCTTGCACACTAAGCACCTTTACTGCCTATACCCACCGACCCACCTCACTGATCAGCCACTGAATTCTTGTAGCCCTTGAAGAAGTAGCTTACCCACCCCCTGTTAGTAAGCTCTTCATCTTGCTGATAATTTCTGCATTCCATCAGCTTCTCTCCCCTTCTCCTCCAATTCTGCTCTTCCTTTTATGCCTTGGTGGTTCTGAAACCTAGAAATTGTAAGCTGCCTGCCGTCTCATGGCAGCTGTAAACCTCTCTACAGTCCAGGAGGTCACTATTTCTGTATCTGTATGATCTGGCCCTGGAGATGCTCCTGAGCTGACCCAAGTCATTCAGATACATCACCATCATACCCTCCTGACTTGTCCTATCACAGTGAGATGATAGTCTGGACTTGGTGAGCAGGAAGACAGGGAAAAAAGCTACCATTCTGGTGATTATAATCCTTTCCTAACTGGGGTCCTCCCATAGCCAGGGGAGCAGGGAGACACAAATCATGGAGGAAAACATCGACGAGCAGTGTAGAGGAGGAACAGATACATATGCAGGGGACAGTTTGTCAAAATCACTCAGTGTCAATTGCTGTTCATCTCACCCCCGATACTGCTATCTGAAACCAAAGCTTCTGTCTGTAACCCATGTTCAATGATGCTTTAGGCTTGTTTGCCTGTTTCTTCTTCTCTTCTGTACTAAGAGTTCCATGAAGCTCATCCCTGGCTCCCAGCCTTCATGGGCCTTAGGAGCCTAGGTTAGGGCTTAGGAATTAACAGATGCTCCATGAATATTAGATAAATGGATGGAAGTGGATGAATCTCTCTCTCTCCTTCCCTCTCTCTCTCCCCCTCTCTCTTCCTCTCTCTCCCCCTCTCTTTTCCCCCCTCTCTCTTCCTCTCTCTCTTCCTCTCTCTCTCCCTCTCTCTCCCTCTCCCTCCCTCTCTTCCTCTCTCTCTCCCTCCCTCTCTCTCCCTCTCTCCCTTTCTCTCTTCTTCTCTCTCTCTTTTCCTCTCTCTCTCTCCCTCCCTCTCTCTCCCTTTCTCTTTTCTCCTCTCTCTCTCTCTCTCTCTCTCTCTCTCTCTCTCTCTCTCTCTCTC
>NW_021604587.1:18006742-18049125 GCF_004785775.1 Grammomys surdaster
CTCTCTCTCTCTCTCTCTCTCTCTCTCTCTCTCTCTCTCTCTCTCTCTCTGTCGATGGGATATGACAAGGAATTTGATGCTAACCACCCTTTGAGGACCATAATCCCCCCCACCCTTTATCAGCTGTCCTCTTCATGCTCACCCCATGGTCCCTCATGTGAGCAGTCCTATGCTAAGCTCCATCTTTCCCCCTAACTTCTTACTTTTGAAAAATCATGGGACAAGTATCAGGCTATCTGTGTATCCTCTGGTAAGAGTGACAGAACTGTTGTGAAGTCCTGGTGGGACATGGGCAAGCTCCTTCCTCTCTTCTGGACCTTGGTGGTTCAATCTGTGAAATGACCCGACAGGAACTTACAGTTTGGGAATCTGTGGCTAGCTGCTGAAACAGGTACCTCTGGTCCTCAAGTGCTCCTCTGGATCTTCTAATCAGTGTGCAGATGTGAAAGTGGTTACACAGTGCCTTGCCAGGTGCCAGGGAGGGGCTGAGATGGGCAATACCTGATCTGGAAACTTCTCTGGTTGAATGAACCTAAGGCCTAAGGACAACGTGGAGAGCATATTACCAGCCCCTAGGCCTTCTCTCTCAGGGATACGCAGGGTGAACATCCAACAACAGGCCCAGAACCTGGGTCAGAGGCTGCACCCACCAGGCAGAGAGATATGAGCATAGTATAAGCACTGCAAGCCCCACAGACACTCCCTTTCCCCCCACAGCTTTCCTATGTTCCCCCTTTTTTGCTCTCTCTTGGTCTTTCTTTGCATTTTGGTCAGGCACTATGAACACAGGCTCAGAGGTGTACAATTGAGTTCCAGTATAGGTTTTGTTCCTTGTCGGATGTGTAAGCTGAAGGAAGCTAGTAGATCCCTCTGAATCTCAGGCTTCTGGTGGAAGAAGTAGTTTGTTGATAATCCTGTCACTGAGCACATAGGATTAAATGAAATAATCCACAGTATTCAGGAGTCACCTGACACATACTAGGAACTCAGCAAATATGTTGTTAATCGCCTTACTGTCATCAGTGTTTATGCAATACCTCCTGGCTGCCACTCCAGTGTTTGGCTAATTAATGCCATTGTTAGTTAGTCATGTGGCCCAGTGAAAATGATTGGGTCTTTCTGCAGTTCAGATTTCCTTCCCTGGGAAGTGGTGGCTGTAACACCTTCCCTCTAAAGTTTGAGAAGCATTGAGTAAAGTAGGCAATGACCAACTGTACCAGTTAAGCAAGGAGATTTTGAGAGTGCAAACACTGTAGACCAGCAGGTTCCAACCAGAGGAGGTGTAATTCCTGTGCATGAGACACTTAGCACAGCTCTGGCCCCACAGTTATGGGCATGGGGGTTTTCAGATTGTCATCTCCTTTCCAAAAAAATCTTTCCCTCTTTGCCTTCCTACCTACAACTCACCCATACACTTGCTTTCGATTCATTCTCTCTTATTCAGCCCTGGCTGAGGTTACTACCGGCCAGCCTTAGACCGATGCTTGGCTCATCCTAGTCACTCCATTCTGTTGCTATGGAGACACTGGGGCTCAAAGTGGTCAAGAGACCTTTTCTACTGCTTGAATGTTAACATATCGTTTCTCCAGCTCCAGGGACAAGAATTCTAGAAACAGGCCTTCGCACCTCAGGTTACTCTTAATTTCGTCCTCAGCCCTTCATTTTGTCCCTGCCAACCTCATTCCTTCCTCTTCTAGTTTACGCATTTACCAGCTGTCCCTAAGGATCAGCATAACAAGAAGGCCTGTTAGAGAAAGAAGGTCCTGTGCCACTCACCTGCTCTCTGCCATGGTCTCCACACTTACCCTAAATTCCCACACCACAGTGACACCACAGAGCTAAGTGACAACTCTGTCCCAGCCTGGCATGACACCTAGTGAGACTGAGCACAGAAACCCTCCTGAAGCTGGTGACATCTTCCAGTCTCGGGCCTCGGTATAATTGCTTTTTAATGGGCCCCATTATGACTCTGCCCTCAGTATGCATCATGAGCGCCCGAGCTCCATAGCTAAATGATTAATTGGAGAGTTGCCTAAGGCCTTCCTGGGGCTACTGCTTAATCTCGCTTTCCTTCCTGGTCCTGTTAGGAACCAGTGTCTCTCACATAAGTAGACAGTGGCCCATCAACTTCAACCGATGGTTACTAAGAGCCAATCCTACATGGAGTATTTCACCATTTCAAATTTCTGATCTGAAAGCTTATTAAAATTCATCAATGGTTAAAGAGTCTCATTGCATTTGATGATACTGATAGTATTATACACTGGTAGTAATACTGAAGACCCACGCTGAAGAGAATTCTGGGACCATATACAGGCTCTGTAGGAAAGGGCCCTGGGACCAACTAGTGATGTCTGCCTGCACGGGGCAGGAGGCAGAGCCTTTTTTTGTAATTGACATACTTGCTATCAGACTCTGGTACCTAATGGATCCATGCTCTACTGAGGGAACACCCCAAAGAAGGCAAGAGGTCCAGACAGCCTGAGGAATTGAATTCAATAAAACATTCAGTTTACATGCTGGGTATATTAGTTCTCACTCACACATTTCATTTTATTTGTGTGTATGTGTGTGTATGATGTCTGCATGTATGTTTGCATTTGTGTGAGCGAGTTCAGGCACACATGTTGGAGGTCAAAGGACATCTTTGGCTGTCAGTCCTCACCTTCTGCATTGTTGGGGACAAGGTGTCTGCTGTCTGCTGCTGTGCATGCCAGGCTGGCTGGACCATGAGCTTCTGGGGATTCTCCTGTTCTCATCTCTGTGTCATTGTAGAACATTGGGAATATGAATGTGGCACTGTGCCTGGCTTCACATGCCTTCTGGGGATTTGAACTTAGGCTCTTCTGTTTGCACAGCAAACCTTTACTTACTGGGGCATCTCTTTAGCCCCTTACATCCATATTTTATAGATGGAGACAGGGGTCCCCTATCAAAAAAGTTACAGATCTGACATTGGAGCCCCAGCATTGACTTTGTTGAACAGCAGAAAATAGAAGGTGTAAAACTGGACCATCCCATAGAGATCTCTGACTGTGGGTTTCTGGTTCTGCTGCATACCTTACAGGGTCCCAGAACCTAACAGGTTTGCTGTTCCTGTTCTCTATGTTGGAGCTGTGCTGTGGGGACACATTTTCTGAGTCTACTGTGTTTCAGGCCCACAGGAGCTCTGTGCAGCAGAGTGAAGGAGATTTCCCCTGCCCCCCCCCCAACAGGCCTGTGAAATCATCTGTATTGTATCTCCCATTGTTCAGATGAGGTACCAAGGGCAAATCTCCTTGCTAAAGGTCATCTAATTATTTTTGCCTCAGAGAAAATTGTTCTTGCCCTCAAGTGCATGGGTTCAAATTAGGAGAGGACGTGGGTCATGAGGTTCCTCATGAAGCTTTTTCTACGTCTCATCTGGCCTGTGGTCCCCAAATATAGTGTGTGCACGTGTGTGTGTGTGTGTAGATGTGAATCCTTCCCTCTTGTTTCAGTTCCTGCTTCCTTCAGTTCATCAACTATTGTAGGGAAGGTCTGACCCTCACTGAGCCTTGGCCGTGATTGACAGGGTGGTGAGCCTTGCCCGTGACTGACAGGGTGGTCTGGGGTTAGTTCTTCCATTTCTTGATGACTATGAGAGACTATCTTGTGGACTAACCAAATCTAAAATCCTAATAAGCAATGATCAAAGCTTCATCCCAAACAGCACCCCTCCTGTCCCACAAGTATGGAAGCTCCTTGCCGGGACACCCATCGCCTGAAGTTTCCAGCCCCTGCCCACTCACCTGCCATGCAACTGCCAGATGAACGCCTGGTCCCTGTGCAGCAGTGTGTAGATCGTTAGGATCTCCAGTCAGATCCACATTAATGAAGAACATCACAGGGCACTCCTAGGCAGTGAAGCTGGAGTTCTGGAGAAGAGGCGTGGCCTCTTCACCCCAGCAATGACATCCATGAGACACATAATCACCCAGTAATTGCTTTGGTTTGCACCTAGAAGGTGTCCAGCGTGGGAGTGGATCCAGCCAAGATGCCTTTGAAACATGGAGTTGAGGGCTGCGCTACAGGAGGAACAGGCCCAGGAAGGTCACAAGACTAATGAGAAGTGGACTAGGAAGAATGGGAGGAGCTGATGGTTACTATGGTCAGCCATTCCTACCACTCACAGCACTCAAGTACACAGGAGCTCAGAGCCAGTTGAAGGTACAGATGTATCAGAAGGTACATGATAGTAAAACTGCAGTGTCCGGACCAGAGTCCAGGAGTCATGATACCCAGTCCAGGTTGTCTCTTTTCCTTCAGACAAGATAAGAAGAGTCTTGGGACCACATCTTCCCTCTAGGTCCACAGGTGCTGGCCTGTGATCTTACAGGGACTGCGCCTATCAGTCAACACCCTCCAAAATCCCTGCACATACCTGACACAGGCCTTGCTTCTGCTGAGGAGCTCTGAGCTCTAGAAGGGCAGCTTTGAACCCACATAGCCTGATCTGAAGCTTGGGTCCTCTCTATCTTTGAGGAATTCTTTAGCAAAAGGAATACACTCTTTCCTTATTACTGAGGTTTCTAAGGGAGTGATTAAGGTAACCAGTGGGCAGCAGTAGATGCTTTGCAAGCTGGACTCAACTGTTCCTCCCCCAGCAGATACTGAGTGCTTTCTTACCACTGGGAATCTGGGAGTTAGGGCATTCCTCTAGTGCATCTATTTCCTTCAATGTGTGCAAACATTCCTAACTATACAAGAGGCTTGAGCTTTGAAGTAGAAGACAAGTGTTGTGACCATCTGGTATACCTCCCTGGAAAAAGTCTTGCTTAGCTTTGGGCATCTTGCAAGGCTTTCCTAATCCAGCTCACCTGCTGAGAGGAGGGTGCAGTCACCTGGATCCTTGGGTAGATATAAATAAGAAGAGGAAAGCTTATTCTTTGATTAAAAGCCAAGGCTGATCTGTTAATTCTCTGAGCTGTCTCCAAGCTGTATGTCTGTGGCTTGGGCAAGCACTCTCCCTTCCCAGAACCTTAGGGGATCGATAGCTATAAACCTAATGGCTAGTACTAGTTTTTAAGGCCATTCTAGCTCAAAGATTCTGAGCCCCAGAACTCTGCCATCCTAGCTCTCTAGAATTTTATGTGCAATTAAATAGAAGAATTTTAGTTTTATAGAAGCTGGTCGGGAAGTTTCTCTTTGTAGGGGAAATGCTTTGATGGATGTCTTGAGCTCTGAGAGCCCTGGTGTGGGCTGAGCTGAGGCAGGAGGGGCAGTATCTGTGAGAGATGCTCTGGGAGGGTAAGTGGACAATGGTGTGCCCATGACTGTACCCTGGGATGTGACTATGCCAGAGATCACCAAACATCCAGGAAAGTATATAAAAGGTCAAAAGTGTTATTATTATTAATCTTTTTTAGAAAGTGGCTAAGAGGTTGAGCTCTGCTTGGTGCAATGCAAACACATTTAATGGGCCATTTTAGGTCCATGTTGCCTTATAATTAACTGACTCCTGGCGCTAGCCCAGGGAAGCTCTTCTGCTAATGCCCTGCAGCCTGCCACCTAGGCAGAGTCGGAGCTCTAATAAAGCTGCTTCAGCCTGACAGGGTCAGGCTCCTCCCCACTAATGACAGTCTTACTCAGGGCTCTTTTATGTTCCAGGTTTGCCTAGCAAGGTCTCTCAGGGGATGGGGCATTTACTATGACTAACCTGCTTGGAAGAGATCTGCACTAAGGTTGGGGTACAGTAGCACAGTTTGGTTGAATGCTTGCCTGTTATTTTGGGGGATAAATGGCTGTGTAACCCTCAATAAATTACTTACCTTTTTGGTAAGTAATTTTTACAGCCCTTGGTGACCACACCTGTCAAATAAGGACCCAAGCTAAGTTTTACAATCCCAACAGTCTTTGATTCTAAACAGTCAGGCTAGAGGTGAGAAACAGTAGCCAAAGACTAGGAGCAGCTCAGAGGAACTCAGAGCAAACACCGAGAGCAGAACCATCACACAGCAGGTGCATGCCCTACAGAAACCTGTGCCTATAGAGAAACCAGATGTTTTAAAAGCAGTTAAATCATTCTTGTTACTACAAAGAATCACATACTCATACAGAAAACATAAGCAATATAGAGACAGAGGAAACATGCATATATATCACCACAAACATATAAATGAGTTTATAGAAACCTAATTGCACAAAGAAGCCGTTTGTAAGATGGACTTTTTAGTTAATCACACTCCAGGCTCTTCATTGTGAAAGCACAGACTGAAGACAAACATCGCCAATGTCAGCGTCTGCCTGTGCCCATTTACGTGATTTTAGTTAGCCCTTTCCTAACCATGGAAATCTAGGTTGTTTCCAGTTTTCTGTCCTTAGGAAGAAGTGTAATCTTTTCACGTGTGCTTTTTGTGTATTTTTAAAGACAAGGATTTATTTTTATTTATGTGTATCTCTCTCTCCCTCTCTGTATGTCCCTTTGTCCTCATCAGATGTATTCATGCAAAAAACTACAATCCAGCCATTCAGTAAAGGGAGGCTTCTTCTTCTTCCCACTTCCTGTGCTGGCTTTTTTTTACACAAACATGTTCTATCTTTAAAGTCAGAGAAAGAGAAACCAGCAAAGAAACCTTTCACACATTTGTTCTGTTCTCATATCAGGGTTCCTCAGGTTGCTCCCTCTGCCCCACGTTTGCCCTTGTTTTTGAGCCGAAAAAGCTAGCACTACTGAGCTTCCATCCTGAAAGCATGGCCTGGTTGCAACAACTTCCAGGGCTCTCAGCAGTTTGAAGGTCCCGTCTGTCTGTCTGTCTGTCTGTCTGTCTGTCTGTCTGTCAACGAACCTCATATTGCAATGGGTTATTTCGACCACTTGAATCCTTTGACAGAGGTGGGTATGAGGACTTCGTATTCTACAGTCCTTCCATTCCCTCCCAACACTGAACTCTACATTCCACAAGCAGCAGATTGTGCAAAATTCTTCCATTTTGTTGAGGAGAGTAGAGAGAAACAACCACTTCTTAATGGGCAACGGAAGATGAAAGAGAAATTTCTCCAGGGAGCCTGTGCGGTCCTTCCCCTTGGGTCTCATGCTTAATCAAAGCAAGCACCTGAGAGAAACTAATAATTTTCTTGAGTTTACTTACTTCTAAGCTTATTGTTGTTTTGATTGTTATGGACTGAGCCCTATAATATTTCCAGGGTCCGTGATATTTACCCTGCTCTGTCTGGTGTCAGAGGCTGAGCTGTGGGTTTATTAGTGTGTAGTCCTTGAGCCAAGCAGTCTCTGTATCTCTAAGCAACTGGGAGAAATACAAGCTGTATCTTAGATTCCTTGCTGTAGCTTGGATCTTGTCCTCAAAAGACCCATGTGTTAAAGGCTTAGCTTTTGATAACTGTTGGGAAGTGGTGGAGAGGCGGGGCCTAGTGGATGGTCTTCAGCTCACTATGCTCCTTGAAGGGCTTAGTGGGACCCAGCCCCCCTTTTTCCTTTCCTTGTCCTTGACAGTCCTAGCTATGAGGTGCAGTCTTTAGCCATGTGCTCCTGCC
Organism: Grammomys surdaster; assembly: GCF_004785775.1. Taxonomy (NCBI): domain Eukaryota; kingdom Metazoa; phylum Chordata; class Mammalia; order Rodentia; family Muridae; genus Grammomys; species Grammomys surdaster. Next base: position 18,014,255 of record NW_021604587.1, read on the forward strand.
ATGATGTGATGCCTTATAGTAGGCACATAGCAACAGAAGCAACTGATGATAGACTGAAACAGCCCAAAACATGAGCTGGAACATCCCTCTCTTTTAAAAAAGTTGATTATCTTAAATATTTGTTATAGAAACAGAAATCTGTCTAAGCTAGAATCTTCATTTGAGCAATTCATAGGGTGATTAATATACATACTAAATTTTAGTGTGTGTGTTGATGAAGTCCTCAGAGAAAAATCCAAGTTCCCAAGACTTTATGAAATTCTGCAACCATGAAAGTGTTTAGGTTTTGCTTTTAAAAAAAAATCCTCCCATGAGTGAAGTTTTCTAGTGGCTATACAATTTTCAAAATTGCAAAACAAATAAACAAACAAACTAAGGAACAAACAAACAAACTGAATGGAGGCTTCTCTTACGGAAATCAAGCTGATATCAATTAAACCTTCCATCGAAAGTGCTATTTAAAAAGCCAAAACACCCTCCTCAATACAATAAAAAACCAAAAACAAAGTAAACAAACCATTAAATAATTTCTCTAGCCCCTCAAAACATTTTTTTACAGTTTCTGGCTAGAATCTGTTTCCCTTATGGGACTCCAGTGTGGTCTGTTTAAGGAAAATGTCACATTGACCCACAATCACAAAGGAGGCAAGTTGAGGCTAAACATAAGATCATCCCCAGAAGGGTGATTTCACACTCTGGAGGGGTACCCCAGACTCCATGGTGCTAGGAACCCCATTTCTAAGCTCTAAGGCTCTAACAGCCATAGTCCTGTTGCTGCCCATGAGCAGACTCCAAAGTCTGAGCAGCCATTGCTGTATACTCCAGTCAGGAGTCACCTAAATCATCTTGGGGACTCATACTCACAAGACAGTGAGTCAGAGGACACGTCTCGACCAATCTAGTTAGTGGGAGGCCATCCTCTCTCTGGATCTTTGCTAATCCAGCTGTAAAATGAAGATGATACTGATCTCTCTAGCTCTGGATGAAGTCATTAGACAACCAGTAAAAGACTATGAAGCCTTAACTCATTTCTTCATTGCCTTGTCCTGGGAGCAATGACCTTGCTGGGTATTGAGATAGCCAGAGTTCAGACTTTAGGGAGAGAGGCAACCATCCAGACACAGACACAAGCCAAGGCCCCCTTGTAGTAACCTCAGCAGGCCTGTGTGTGTGTGTGTGTGTGTGTGTGTGTGTGTGTGTGTGTTGGTAGTTATGAAGAAGTTAGGAGAAAAGAAGTGTCTTTGTTCCATCCCATGTCAAGGCATTGCCAGATTGTCCATCTCTCCATCTATCAAACATTGTTATGAACCTCGAGCTACTGTAGTAGCTACAACCGCCCCCCCCCCCCCCATGTTTTTGCTTTGGATGCTTAGGAGACTCCTAAAGATCTTTTCATCATTCATCCATTTTCCATTTATTAATTTTTCCCCAAGTCCATTTAACAAAGACTTTCCCGTGCCCATAAAAATGTCAATCATTGGAATATAAGATGCGTGTGTTTTCAATTAATGTCTAGATGTCATTTGACTCTACAACTTCTCCTTAGTTCACACTGGCTCGTGCATCCCATGGTGGAAACAGTGTTTTTGAAGTATTTCTACCTGAATCTCCTGTTACAGCATTACCCATGAAAGCCAAAATTTTCAATAACTCAGAGACAGGGAAGAGGAGACCAATTATAATGGACTGTCCTCCAGAATAGACTGATGGGTTAGGTGTTTTGGTTTCATGTTTTTGTTTGACGTAGTCTTTCCTAAACCAGTGTGGTCTTTAAAAGTAGGCACTGCCAAGAGAAGGTCTAATAAATTCTAATCAACAACAAACCTAGTAGACTTGACAGTGAGTATAACTATAAGCTATGAGGTCACTGGACATACCATTTAACAAATATTCTTTCCACAAATGCTAGAGGAGAAGCTCATCCCTGTTTATGGTGGGAAGGCAAAAGGAGACCAAGAGGAGACACAGTTAAGTTCTTTGCCTGAATCAAATTCTAAGAGCTGGGAAACTAGCAGTAGCGGCATAGTTTCAGTGAAAAGCCAAATGGAAGAGGGCTCTTGTTGTGTGGCTACAGTAGGAAAAATGAGCAGTGAGTGCCTTCTTTGGTGTTGGTGTGGGGACAGAGGTTGTGGGGGAAGTGCTGGAGAAAATGCTATAATTTATTTAGCAAATGTACATTTAGGATTTGTATATTTTGGGCTGGTGGATGGCTCAGTAGGTAAAGGTGCAGATAAGAGATCCACATGGTGGAAGGAGATAACCAGTCTCTGAAAACTGTCCTCTACCTCTACATAGGCATTATGGCATGCACACAGTACACCCCATTCTCTACATACAAAAACAAAGCAGTATCAAAAAAGATTGCATATTTCATTTAATGTGAATTTAACAGCCAAGAGTAATCCCTGCTGTTTATCTTGAAATGAAAAAAAAATGTGTTTGGATGACTGGATGCACAGATGATAAAACAAATATAGGAAGGTGTTAATGAGACCTTAGATGGTGGACATATGATAGTCACTACTAAAATCTTCCAGCTTTGGTCTTTGAAATGCTTTGTAATAAAATGAAAGAGGGGATTTGGCTTCACGAAGTGTCATGTTGTTAGTTGCCTAGTCTTTTTGCAAAATTAAAAAACATGTGTGAGTGTTTGTGTTGTATAGTATGTGGATGTGGTATTTCTCTGTGTGTGTGTGTTGTATAGTATGTGGATGTGGTGTTTCTGTGTGTGTTGTATAGTATGTGGATGCGGTGTTTGTGTGTGTGTGCATCCTTGCCTAGGCCAGAGGAGGATGTTTGGTATCTTGTGTTATCACTTTCTCTCTTATTGTCTTGAGATAGGATCTTTCTTGCTGAACTCGATGCCCACTATTTAGGTCAGGCTAGTTGGCCAGTGAGTTCCTAGGATCTACCTGTCTCTGCCCCCTTTCCTTGATGGGGTTACAAGCATGCATGGCCATGTCCTCCTAGTTTTATGTGGCTGCTGGGGATTCACACTCAAAGAACAAGCACTCTTACCCAGTGAGCCATCTCCCCAGCCTCTGCCCAGCCACATTTGAATATTTTTGCTGGATGCTATAAATTTCTAGTTTCAGAGTCACTATTCAATATTAGAACACAGAAGCTCAGGTCCCAGTTTCTCTTGCCTGTAAAACCACTGGGATTTGGCTTGTGCTTGTTAAATCAGGCTCAGGCAAGCAGGAGTCTGTGCAGAAGCCTGCAATTAAAGGATATTGACACCAGTTTTGCTGGCACTGATAGAGCAGGGAAAGGAAGACTAGGAGTTACTACTAGTTTCTTCTCTTTTCCAGGCCAGTTGTGAGGTTCAGAACATCACCCTGGGGGCTGTAAGCTGCTGCTGATTCTGTGTATCTGTGGCTCCTCCTCATCTTCTTCAGACAAGTCTTGCTATGTATGCATCTAGGCTGGTCTCAACTCAAGATCTTCCTTGCTGAGCCTCCCAAGGGATGAGAGTCCAGATATTAACCTGTACAACTGGGTCTTCTCATTTTCTTAATAGACAACTTATTAACGTGGATGTGGGACAAAACTTATGTCCACAGCAGGTAGGTGTCCAAAAATTTCCACATAGCAAGAGAGAAGGAGTAAAGATGCTTTATAAATATCTGCTGACTAGAAATGGTCTGAGTTTGCAACAGAAACCATGCAGACTGAGAGCTTCTCCACTGGAGGCCCAATGAAGGGGCCACAGTCTCCAGACCTATGAGGCAACATTATGGCCTGAAGGCAAGGTGGAACAAGGCATTCATCAAGCATCAACAGTCAAGGATCAGAAAAGGTAAATATCTCTGTAAAAAGATCACATGAGTCTTAATCGTATGAACTCTCCAGATACAATCCTGGAGAAGAGCAAGCCTGTTAGCCTGAGCATCCATGTTGTCAGGACTGCATTGTCTCCAAGACCTTGTGGAAGCATCAAAGGTGCAATTAATACAGGTTGAATATTTTTCTCTGGGGTTCAATAGGACCAGGGCTCATAAAGATCAGTGATTTAAAAGTATGCTCTTCACCCCTTTCAGAAGTTATTATCATTTACTGTGTGCTGTGTGCCAGAGGCTACTGGGATCTGCTTTTCCTGGGTTACTGGACATCTGAATTGTTTCTGCTTATGAGCTGCTAGTGGAACACGGGCAGATTGAGTTTAGAACACATTCTTTTCACCAGTGCTTAATAATTGTTCTTTATTCTTAATTATGCTGTCACAGTTAGCTTTCTAGTCCAGTACTTCTTTTAAAGTGCCTTTGTTTCTTTAATATATAGATAGCATTGTTGTAGCTAAAGACAATCTCAGCAGAAACATGAGGAGGAGGCCATGCTCTGTCTTTGCTGTCTTAGCTATTGTTTTGTTTAAGATTCTGCAGTTTAACTTTTCACCTAACACACACAGACACACATAGACACACACACACACACACACACATAGACATACACACACACAGACACATACACACACACAGACATACATAGACATACACACACACACAGACACACAGACACACACACAGACACACACACAGACACACACACAGACACACATAGACATACACACACACACACACACACACACACACACACACACAGTCACACCGTGCTGGGCAAGGCGCTACAGAATAGTGGGAAATTTAAACGTAGTCCTGCAGTTTCCTTGTTGGGAATCTTGCCATTTCTCACATATTCTTTTCTGAAAGGTGTTTTAAGACCAGCTTTTGTCAAGATGATAATGAGTAGAGGGAGATAAAAACGAGTAACATACAATCCCTAGCCTTAAAGAAACTCACTGCTATAAGAAAGGAAAACAGACAAACATATAATAATTATGACAAAACAGTAGAAAATGGCCATCTCTAAGAGCCTCATAAACAGCTCAGCATTGGGAAAGAAAAATTTTTAGCAAAGGTTTCCTAGGAAACAGAATACAAATAATTCTGTTGGGCGAATGATGCTCTTCCTCTGAGTCTTAAAGTCATAAATGCTTTATTATTATTATCATTGTTATTATTGTTATTATTATTTTATTATTAATCAGATTGAATTGGTTGGGAAAGTACTCTTACAATCTAATTCCCATTATTTCTTGTCCTTATAGAAAATTCCAGGCTCTTAAGAAAGATAAAAATAAAGAACAGACAAAATGTGAGAGTCTTTCAGCTCGGGCTGTGTCCAGAAAAACACAAAGTCCCACATAGCCTCATGTTCTAGACAGCCAGTCAGGAGTGCTGCTTCACTGGACACAGAATACATTCTTGAGAGCTTTGTTGGATGGAGAAACAAAGAGGCATGGGCATCAGAAACTAGAATGTCCATTAGTGGCCATTTCTTGAAGTCTTAACCAAATGACGGGCGAGTTCTAGTATTCTATAAATAGTACAGTGTTGTGTGTGTGTGTGTGTGTGTGTGTGTGTGTGTGTGTGTGATTAAAGATAACTTACAGCCTGCTGCAGTGTATCCAGAAGAGGGACTTTGTATGTTCCCAATACAAAGAAATGGTAAATATTTGAAATAATCAATTTACTTTTTAACCTGATACATTGTATGTATGCATCAAAATACCACATTGTACCCTGGAAATACTTCATGAACAATTCTTATGTATTGGTTAAAAATAAAAAAGAATTTCTTCCATAAAGAGCATGAATGCACAGTGATAGGAGACCCTGGAAGAAGGGAAAAACAGCGAACATTTATAGCTGGAAAGCAGAGGGAAGTCCAGGAAATGATTGAGCAAATAGGAAAAATGATTCTTAACCTGATAATGGGGAGGTTCAGGCAATGATACAATTCTACTCAGTATTCACTGAAGAATCCTCTTAAAACCTCTGGAATTTAATAGGTTATTCTGCAAATGGAGGTTAGAGTGGGACTGGGGCTTATGGTAATAAAATAAAAAGAAATTGGCCAAAAGTCTGTTATGAAACAGTCAATCCCGGGGCTTCTCACTCTGTGGGACAAATGACTTTTGTAAAGTAGAGCTGCAGGTCTGTTCCTGAAGGGTAGTAAGAGCTGTTACAAGCTGGGTGTCACACTGAAAATGCAAGGACATCTTCACAGTGGCTGCAGAGACACTGGCTATCCATGTTTTGCTTACAGGTTACAGCCATGATGCTGCAGCCAGGAACAAACCCCTCTCAGGAGTCTGACAAAGTAAAAAGGAAAGACTGATGAACATTGCCAGTTAAAGTGTCCCCAGCTAAATAGCTCTGATTAACAGTCAGCCCACAAGGATGTTCTGATTCAACAAGTATGCCCTGAGAATGTCTAATCACCTTTGTGGTCCCCACTCAGGCATCTCTTACTAGACATCAGAAGAAGTCTAACATGGAAGATGAAGGAAGAAATAGGTAAAACAAAATGAAAAACTGAGAGGAAACCTTATTTGATAAAAAGAATCTTCATAAAAATTATCATTCTTGGTATCTAGTTTAGAGTGTGAAAAAATGCTGCTAACATGAAGCAAGAACAAGGTTGCTAACTAAACATCCAAACAAACGCCTCTAGGAGATTACAGGCATGACACCAGGACACTGATAATGAACAGTAAGAGGACATATTACTTGCCAAATGTGCACACACGCACACACACACAGAGCATTAACAGTGTTTTTCAACCTTCCTCATTCTGAGATCCTTTAATACAGTTCCTCATGTTGTAGTGATTTCCAAACATAGAACTATTTTTGCTGCTACTTCATAACTGTAATTTTGCTACTGTTATGAATCGTGATGCAAATATTTTTGGAGATAGAGGTTTGTCAAAGATGTTGTGAACCACAGGTTGAGAACCATTGGGTTAGAAGGACAGTCCAGTCATGGGAGAAAGCTCAGTTGATAAATGTGCTGGCCATGCAAGAATGTTTACAAGTTCAATCTCCAGAACCCATGGAAAAAAATCTAAATATGGTGGTGTACAGCCAACCCTAGCATTCATATGAAGGGATGAGAAATGGAAAGAGAATAACTGGCCAGCACTTCATGGGCTGGTCAACCTGGTGTAGTAGTGTAGAAGCCAGAGAGATGCTACCTTGGAAACAAGGAGAAAAGAAGAACAGACTTCAAAAGTTGTCCCCTGACCTCCACACATGCAACATATAGTTATAAAGTTATAAAGTTATATAGTTATATAGTTATAAAGTAGCAATGAAAACGGCACATGACCCTGCCCCTGTCTTCCTCCCCAACTTCTCTCTAACACCCCTCCCCCCACAGACACACACGCATACACACGACAATCTATACTCTTCAAGATTCAATCATGTATGTGTGTGCATGTGGTGTGTATGTGTGTGGGGGGGTATATGGGGAGAAAGAAAGAGAGACAAATTATCAATAAAATCTCTCTCTTCTCTTTTCAGTTCTGGAGATTGACCTCCAGCTTCTCATATGGCAGACAACTATTCTTCCACTGGGCTATGTCACTAGCTTCCGTTTAACCTTTAATTTTGAGCCATGGTCTCTTTAGGTTGCTTCGGCTGTCCTGGAACTTGTAACCCTCCTGCTTTAGCCTACATAGTAGTTGAGAGTTCAGGCTTATATCTTGAGGTCTGGTTTCAATGAAGTCTCTTAAGACAAAATATAGCCAAAATATGATGTTTGTTTTTGGTGGTGAGATGTGTTTCTTGGAGGCAGCAAAATGATGGATTCTGCTTTAATGATTTTCTTCAGTATGCTAGTCTGTGTCTTTTTATTGAGGGAATTGAGACCAGTAATATTCAGAGTTATTATTGAAAGATGTGTATAGATTGCTGTAGCTAGGAGAGAGCAACATGAGGGATTCTGACTTTTAGTGATAGAATTTCCCTACATATTAACTGAGGTGGTGGATATATGAACCCAAATATGATAAAATTCTCATATAATTAAGCACCCCATTTTTATGAGTAAAATTAGAATTTTACTATTCAGTTTGGTGAATTGTATCAATGTTAATATGTTGGTTTACCTGGTGCGCTCTGGATTAGAAAGAAACCCTGTCTCAGTAAATAAAGTGGGGAGTGATTGAGATAGTACCCTAGATCAACCTTTGGCTTCTACATGCATGTACACACATGCTTGTGTACCTGCAGACATGTGTGCCCATATATGCACAAAGATGTACACCATCTACACATGTACAAACACACAACATAAAATAAAAATAATAAATAACTGGTTAAAGTGACAAACTTCATGCTTTATAACAATAAGAAGGACAGGAAAATTGGAGAGGATAGAGATGTTCCCCTTCTGGATTTGGTTGGTAATCAAATTTCATGAAAGTGAACACTTAGTAAGTTCTTGGATCTTCTTTCTCTTCTTTTACTTAACTTGACTAAGAAGTTCGTCGGTTTTATTTATGTTTCCGAATAAGCCGATTCTGAATAAGGTCTAGTGGTTGAGCAGATGCATTAGAGGATCTGCGAGCATGAAGGCCCGAGTATGGATCCCTAGAGCCCACATACTAGCGTCACTTCAGGGTGAAAGGGTGGAAAATGTGTTCTAAGCAAATGGAGATTTCTGACCATAATGGAATTGGCTGATATAAACAGCTCAAAAATGACAGAAAGTATACAAATGCATGTAGATTAAACAATGCATTATTTAATCATATGTGGTCACTGAAAAAGTCGAGGATGGAATGAAACATTTTCTAAAATTGAATGAAAATGAAAACATATCAAAATCTGTGAGACACAATGAAAACAGTCCCATGACCATGAGGAGTGTTTCTGGCACTAAAGGCCCATGTAAAAATATTGGAGAGATCTCAACGAAACAGATAAGCAGTAAGGTAATGATATGCCGTAGAGCCTAGGAGAAGAAGGACAAGCCAGACCTCTAAATAGTAGATGGTAAGAAATCATCTAAATTGGGGCTGAAATTAACAAAATAGGAATAAAAAATACTAAGACTTAATGACATGAAGATTGGCTTATTCAAGAAGATAAATAAAACCAACAAACTTCTTAGTCAAGCTAAGTAAAAGAGGGAAGAAGAAGATCCAATAAATAGAACTAGAGTTGAAATGGAGGTATTGCAACAGGTACTAAAAGAAATAGAAAAGCAAAGAAGATGTCCCAAATTCTTTATAAAGCTAGTGTTGCTCTGATGTTGAAGTCAGGTCGAGACATCACACACACAAAGAAGTAAATTACAGAATGATCTTGATGAACATAAATACAAAAATCATTAATAAAATATCCTGAAGCTGAATTCAACATGGCATCAAGATAATTCATCATGACCAAACTGGATTCCAGCTATTCCACCAATGTAGGGATGGTTTGACATACATAATAAATAAATAAGTATAATTAATCACATTAATGAAATAAAAGACAGAAACCACAGGATCATATCAGTAGATGTGGAAAAAGCTTTTGAAAAAAATTCCCAGTGACAGATGGGCTAGGATGCCTCCATGTAATAAGGGGTATATGTGACAAACCTGTGGCCACCATTATACTAAATAGAGAAAGACCTCAAAGATATTGCCAATCTATGACCTGGAACAAAATACACAGACGTACTCTCTGTAAGTTTGTTCAATACAGGGCTTGAAATCTTGGCCCAAACAACAAGAGAAGCAAATGGACAAAGAAGAATCTGGTGTCTCCTTTTGCAGACGACATGGTTCTGTACACAAGAGGCCCTACAGGCTCCACAAACAAGAGTGATGAACACACTCAGCAAAGCGGCAGGATAAGAACTTACCATACGAGAGTGGGTACGCTTCCTATATACCAATGACAAATCCACTAATAAAGACATCAGAGGAATAATCCCATTCACTACAGCCACATACAAACAGTTAAATATCTGGAAATAAACCTAATTAAGGAAATAAAGTCTGCTACAATGAAAATTTAAAGACAATGAAGAAAGAAATTGAGGGAGACATTAGAAGAAATACTATGCTGACTCATTGGAAGAATTAATATTATGAAATTGACCATCTTACCAAAATCAATCTACAGATTTAAGACAATTATTATAGATTATTGTATTAAGTATCTTCTGTGAAGAGTCACGAAGCCATTCTTCACACAGGGAGGCATGGAAGGCCAAGGACAGTCTGGGCAGTCCTGAGGGAAGTACACTGCAGGAGGCGTTACCATCCCTGGGCCAAACTTATACTACGGATTATTGTGTATTAATTTTTTTTCTTTTTTTAATTTAAAAATTTTTTATTCTTTACAAAAGTTACATTCTGACTACCATTCCCCCACCTTCACTCCTCAAAGTCTACTCCCATACCCCACCCCAATCCTACCACTTTGGTGGAGTCTTTACAGTCTCCTGTGTGTGTAATTGTGATTTGCTATGATTGTGGTTATGTATATGTATATGTATATGTATATGTATATGTATATGTATATGTATATGTATATGTATATGTATATGTATATGATGTATGTGTATGTGTATGTGTATATGTATATGTATATGATGTATATGTATGTGTATGTGTATGTGTATATGTATATGTATATGTATATGATGTATATGTATAATCTACAAAGGGGGTTACACTGATCTCTCCCTTTCCTCTCTGTGCCCCTTTAACTTGCCTCTCTCCTAATCTTAGAAATGTTTTGAGATTCCCTGCCCCATTTAATACTATATTGGCTGTAGGTTTTTCACATAGAGTCTTTATTATGTTGAGATATGTCCTCTCTATTCTGAGCTTCTTCAGGACTTTATTATGAAGGAACATTGGATTTTGTCAAAAGCCTCTTTTGTGTCTATGAAGAAGACCATGTGGTTTCTATCCTTGAATTCATTGATGTAATTTATAATATTTACTTATTTATATAGATTGAACCATCCCTGTGTTTCTGGAAATGAAGTCATCTTGGATATGGGGAATGATCTCTAGGGGAAGTTTTTGAATTCTTGTTTTCTTTTTTTTAACTAATTATTATTTTTTAATTCTTTAATTCATTTTTTACAGTCCAGACTTCATTCCCTCCTGGTCTGCCCTCTGACTGCTCCCCATCCTATCCCATTCCTCCTCCCTCACCAGTCCCCCCAATCTCCCAGGAGTGGGGGCCCCCCCCCCGCCAACCACCACCCCACCAGGCCTCCCCACTCTCTGGGACCGCAAGTCTCTCTAGGGTTAGGAGCTTCTTCTCTCACAGTGGCCAGACCAGGCAGTCCTCTGCTGTATATGTGTCAGGGGCCTCATATCAGCTGGTATATGCTGCCTGGTTGGTGGTTCAGTGTCTGAGAGATCTCAAGGGTCCAGATCAGTTGAGACTGCTGGTCTTCCCATGTGACTGCCTCCTGAGCTTCTTCCACCTTTTCCCCAATTCAACCACCAGAGGTCCCTGGCTTCTGTCTATTGGTTGGGTGCTTGTATCTGCCTCTGACTCTTTCAGCTGCTTGTTGAGCCTCTCAGAGGACAGTCATGCTAGGCTCCTGTCTGTAAGCACACCTCAGCATCAATAACAGTGTCAGGGTGTCGGGCCTCCCCTTGAACAGGATCCCAGTTTTGACCTGTCACTGGACCTCCTTTCTTTCATGCTCTTCTCCATTTTTGTCCCTGCAGTTCCCCCAGACAAGAACAATTCTGGGTTAGAGCTTTTGACTGTGGAATGGCAATTCTATCCCTCCACTTGATGCCCTGTCCTTCCACTGGAGGCGGACTCTACAAGTTCACCTTCCCCACTGTAGAGCACTTCATCCAAGGTCTCTCCCTTTGAGTCCTGAGAATCTCTCACCTCCCATGTCTCCAGTGTCTCTCATGTCTCCAGTACATTCTAAAGAGTTCCCCCACCTCTCACAATGAAAGAATGGATACAGAAAATATGGTTCATTTACACAATGGAATACTACTCAGCTATTAAGAATGAGGACATCATGAGTTTTGCAGGCAAATGGATGGAACTAGAAAATATCATTCAGAGTAGGGTAACTCAGACCTAAAAGGACATGGCATGATATGTACTCACTAATAAGTGGATGTTAGCCAAAAAAAAAAAGTACAGAATACCCAGGACACAAGCTACAGAACTCAAGAAGGTCAACAAGCCGAAGGACCCAAGTGAGGATGCCTCAATCCCATTTGGGAGGGAGAAGAAAGCAGCCAATGGGGGGGGGCAGAAGAAGGGAAGGATCTGGATGGGAGAGGGATACAGAAGGGAAAGGAGGAACATCATCAGGTACTGGGGAGGGGGAGGAACAGGACTGAAGCCCCAAGGGCAAGCAGAAAGAATGGAAATAGATGACCTTGGGAGATAGGAAAGTTTTGAATTTTATTTGTAACTATTTTGTTGAGGATTTTTGTGTTTATGTTAATCAGGAAAATTGGTATGCAATTTTCCTTTTTGTTGTGTCTATCTGGTCTTGGAATCAGGGTAATACTGGAATTTCAAAATGAGTTTAGATGGTTTCTTCATTTTCTATTTTATTAGTTCCTCATTGAAGGTCTGGCAAAACTCTTCAGTGAACCAAGTGGCCCTAGACTATTTCTCAGCTGGGTGATATTTAAATACTTGTTAGAGATCCATTTAGACTATTTTGGTAGGTTCTACGCCATTTTGAATATGCTCTCTTTGTTCTGTGTGTCTTGTGTTATGATTATAATATGACAAGGGCAGTTGTTTGATCCCAAATGCCTCCTGAGTCTGGATTAGCAACTTGCTCCCTTACTCTGGGAAATGTTCCTTTTTTAAAGGAAAATTCTATGTATAACTCCTCTGTAGACTTTGTCTGTTCCAGGTATCACACATAGCTTAAAATTCCCACTGGTAACTTCCTATGCTTTTATTTTTGCCCTTGTTTGGTTGCCCCAGTTCCCCCACCCAGTCTTTAATCTCAGATGTTTGGACCTTCCTTGATCCACTCTGTTGCTAGGACTTTCTACAGAGTCTTTTTCTTTAGCATACTGTGTTTTCTTTTCTTTTTTCTTTTGTCAAATTCCTCTTTTATACTTCCTATCTCTTTATTTCACTTAGCTATCTGTGTCCTCAATAATGAGCTTAATTTTTCTTTGATTTCTTTGAAACATCTTAATAATCATTCTTTTGAGTTTTCTCTCTGGAATTTTATATAACTCACTCTCATTAGATGTTATTATTATAGGATTAGTAATTTTTGGAGGAGTTATGTCTTGGCTCTTTTTGTCTCTTATGTTAACGTCTTGGGATTTTTGCATCTGGTGTTATTTCTTTGCTTTGAAAGATCAGCTATCTTCTTTCAGCCAAGGTATTTGCAATGTTCATATCATATTCAAATCATGTCAGATTTTGACTTTTCTCATTTTTATTGGTTCTTTGGAAATTTCATACAATGCCTTTCCTCACAGTTTCCACAACTCAGATTCATCCCAACTTAATGGCCGTTTTCTTTTGTTAACCTGTCAAGAACAGCTCACGCTGCCCATACACGCTTGGATGTATGGATCTCACTGGAGGGTGGTCTACCTACCAGGAGCTGCACCCTTAAGAAAACTGACTCTTTTTCCCCAGCAGCTGCTAACTGTCTATATAGCTCCTTAGCTAGGCGTGGGACTTTGAGCTCACTTCCCCTCTTCATGCAAACTTTGTCTGACTTGATCCTGCACAGGTCTTGTGTATGCTTCACTGTTGTGAACCCAATACGTACAACTATCCTTCCGTGTCCAGAAAACTGTGTTTCCTTGTAATCATCTACCACCTATGGCTTTTGCAATCTTTCTGTGCCCTCCCTCCCCCCTGCCAGTTCTGCCCTAATTCCTGAGCCTTGCGTAAAGAGGGTATAATATAGATGTTCTGTTTAGGCCTGAGAATTCCACAGTCTCTTACTCTGTGTACCCTGCTCAGTTGTGGGTCTCTTTGTTAATTAACATTTACAGCATGAAGAAGCTTCTCTGATGAAGAATGACTAATGCAGTAATTTATGGGTATAATAATAAGTCATTAGGAGTTGGTTTAATACTATGTTCATTTAGCAGAGTGATTGTATTACCTTCTCCCTCAGGGCCTATGACCCGTCTAGCCACAGGTTATGGGTCATAAGAACACTGCCAGGTAATGGTTTCAACTTGTGTAGCAGGCCTTAGGTGCAATAAGAAAATGGTTGGTAACTCCCATAACACCCATGCCATTAATGTACCAGTGGTCATGTCTTGTCAGGCTGGTCACTGTTGTAGCTTATAGGGATCAAACCTGGGTAATATTTGTGATTGCCTTTCTCTTCTGGTGGAGTGGAACATTATACCACTATGAAAGCTTATAAGTAAGATGTAACTTCCAGATGGGCATCAACACGATTTCTCCTTGTTATACAAATTTATTGTATGGTGTACTCAGTAATAGGGTCTTGTAGGCATACATTTTTTGAAACCTACTTTTAATAAGGGTTCAACATCTCCTCTAGCCCACCACCCAGAAGAGGGTAGTGTAAGAGAAAAGTTATTAGGATGTGGAGGAAGTGGATCTGTTCAGCAATAGTTCTTTGGGGTGAGTTCGATCTTCCTTCTCAGCAGTTCAGTCCTGTAGCAAACACCAAACACGACTCAGCAGCTACAGTCCAGTGCTTTCAGCAAGCAGACACTAGGCACAAACTGGGAGCTGTAGTTCAATCCTGAGGAAGCCACCAGTTTCACCAACCAACCTGAGGCAAGTTGCCTACAGAAGTGGCAAGTTGCCTGCAGGAACCTCGAGAGCAGTTCTTGGGTGAGTTTCTCCACGTGGCACCATTATTACAAGTTGAGCTCAACAATGCTATGTAAAGCAAACCAATACATGTGTGTCATTAGCAAAGAATAATGAGGCAGAGCAAGCCAAACCAAAGCTCAATGTTCCTCTCCCACTATCTGTAGGGTTACATTTATATTTCTTCATTCTGGGTCCTTTCATGTCTTTGCTATATCAAAACATTCTTTCACCTGTGTCTGCTTCAGGAAAACATTCTTTCTCATGTTTGCTTTGGCAAGACATCCTTTTACCTGTGTGCTCCAGGAAACCATCATTTGACATAATTTTCCAAAGAAACTAGAAGTTTCCACTTCAGGGTCTTACTGTCAAGTTGTGATGGGTTAACCAAAAGTATTAGAAATAGCCTGGAAAGTTTGGGGGTCCATTGGATCTCTCTTGCCAGTGAATCCAAAGGAGAAAACCCATTCCTGGAACTGATCTTTTTATTTGTTATCTTGTGAAGTCCTGTAGGGTCACTGGTGTCCCATTATGGGTGTCTTAGGGTTCTACTACTGTGAACAGACACCATGACCAAGACAAGTCTTATAAGAAGATTTAATTGGGGTTGCTTTACAGATTCAGAGGTTCAGTCCATTATCATCAAGGCACGAGCATGACAGCATCCAGGCAGGCATGGTGCAGGCAGAGCTGAGAGTTCTACATCTTGTTCAAAAGGCCAACAGGAGAAGACTGGTTCCCATGTGGTTGGGAGAAGGGTCTTAATGCTCACCCCACAGTGACTCACTTCCTCCAACAAGGCCACACCTCCTATGTAGGGAGCCGCGGCGGGTGCTGGCAAAGTCCGCCATCGCTAGATGGCGCTGTCAGCCATAATTCTTCCTAGTAAACAAGTAAATTGTGCATGTGCCATGGTAAAAGCCCGCCAAAGTTAAAGCCCATCCCACGGCGTTTGGCGCGCAACGAGTAAGCAGCCAATCAGAGGTGAATACACCGCTCAGGGGTATATAGCAGTACTTTCCCAGGCCTGGGCGTCTTCTTCGTCTTCTTCTTCGTCTTCTTCTTCCACCATTTTGGTTTTTGGGAATAAATGTGTTCTTACGGAAGGATCTTGATATGTGTGGCGTGTGCGTTCTTGCTGGCGCGCCTCACACTCCTAATTGTGCCACTCCCTGGGCCAAGCATATTCAAAGTACAATGGGGTAATGTTTAAACTCTTTAGATATGTGCCTGAGTTTTTTAATGTCTTCAGTGTTAGTTATAACTCAATCCCAGATGCTCTCATCCTCCCTGCTCTTCCCTCTACATTAACCCCTCCTGTACCGTTATAGCCCTTTAAGCCTTTATAGCAGTTTGTTCTGTCTCCCTCCCGAAACGACCCACATGCACCCTA
The DNA here is from genome assembly GCF_004785775.1 of Grammomys surdaster. NCBI lineage: Eukaryota > Metazoa > Chordata > Mammalia > Rodentia > Muridae > Grammomys > Grammomys surdaster. Next base: position 18,030,281 of record NW_021604587.1, read on the forward strand.
ATAACTTTCTTGACCTTTGTGGCTATTTCAAATGAAACACAGGTATCTGATGATTTAAAGTTAACTTCCACAAAGGAGAGAAGATTTATGGGTCTTGGTTATCTCATTCAGAATGATTGCTTTCCTCTCCACCCATTTGTCTGTGAATTTTGTAATTTCTCCTAACAGCTGAATGGTATCCCACTGTGTAAATGTAACACATTTTCATTATGCATTCATCAGTTGATGGACGTTTAGACTGTTTCCATTTCCTGGTTATTGTGAATAGAGCAGAACTGAGCATGGATGAGCAAATATCTCTATAGTAATTTGGAGGCATATGCTCAAGAGAGGTACAGCTGAATTATGTGACAGCTCTATTTCTTCTGCCCTTTTCAGGGCGCTTCACACTGATTTCCACGGTGGGTGTACCAGTTTGCATTCCCAGCCACAATGACCAGCAATGTAGTTTCTTGTTTCCCTGTATTCACACTAGCATTGTCAGCATGCGTTTTTTGTTGTGTTGTTGATTTTTGCTTTTGGTTTGGTTTGGCTCTTAGCCATTTTAATTTGGGTAAGACAAAATCTGAAAATAGTTTTAATTAGCATTTCCTGATGGCTAAGGATGCTGAATACTGTTAAACATGTTTCTCAGTCATTTGTACAATGTCCTTTTGAGAAGTCTGTTTTATTCCACCACCACCATCCCCTTTTGTAAGAAAGGGTCCCTCTCTATAACCCTGGCTGTTCCAGAACTCACTGTGTAGAACAGGCTGGTCTAAAACTCACAGAGATCTTCTTGCCTCTATCTCTACCTCTGGTGGGATTAAAAATATGTGCCATTGCAACCACCACCACCACCACCATCCCGCCTCCATCTTCCATGTTTTAGTTAGATTTGCTTACTTGATTTTTTAATTTTGATACTAACACTCTGTCCAGTGTGTAGCAGCTGGTAAGGATTTATTTTCCCACGTAGGCCACCTCTTCATTCGGATGATGGTATCCTTTGCTATACAGGTGATTTTTAGTTTGATTTGATCCCAATTTATTGCTTGTTGCTTTTAATGCTTGTGCTATTGGAGTCCTATCCAGAAAGTTCCTTCCTATGTCAGTGAGCTCAAGTACATTCTCTAATTTCTCATCCATCAGATTCAGGGTACCAGGTTTTATCTTGAGTTCTTTTATCCATTTCATGTCGAGTTTTGTGAAAGACTTACATCTCACCCTGACAGATAAGGATCACGTTTCATTCTTCTACATGTAGCTATTCAGTTTGACCAGAATCTTTTGTTGAAGATTCTGTCTTTTCTCCAATGTGTATTATTGGCCTCTTTGTAAAAAATCAGGTGTCTGTTGGACTTTGGGTTCATGTGTGAATCCTCAATTCTATTCCATTGGTCAAACAATCTACTTTTATGCCAGTATCATGCTGTTTTTATTATGATTGCTTAGTATAACTTGAAATATGGGGTGATGATATACCCTCAGCAGTGTGTGTGCGTGTGTGTGTGTGTGTGTGCTATCCTAAAACTACCCAATTTCATTAAAGTTGTGGTAAGGGAATGCATTGAATATGCAAATTGCTTTTGGTAGGATGACCACTTCATAATACTAACCCTACTAATCCATGAGCATGGGAGGGCCTTCCGCCTTCTGGTGTCTTCTTCAAATTTCTTTTTAATACCTTAAAGTTTTCATTGTACAAGACTTTTACTTCCTAATTAGATTGACTCCAAGATATTTTTGAGTCTACCGTGAATGCAATTGTTTCCCTGATTTCTTTCTTGACATGTTTCTCACTCATATATAAGAAGGCTACTGCTTTTGGTGTGTAATTTTATATCTTGCTACTTTGCTGAATGCATTTAATTAGCTGCAGAAGTCTTTAAGGTCTTTCATTTATAGAATCATATTATCTGGAAGAAAGAACACATTGGCCTCTGACTCTCCTGTTTGTATCTTCCTTAGCATTCTCATTTGTTTTTATTGCTTTATCTTAACCTTCCAGTACAATATTGGTTATGAAGGAGAGAGTAGACTTTCTTCTCATCTTATTTCTTATTTTAGTGGGAAATGCTTTGATTTTTCTCTACTTAGCAGGATGTTGGCTGTGAGCATGCTGTATATTGCCTATTATATTGAGATATGTTCCCTGTATTCCTAGATTCCCTAGAACTTTAATTGTGATTGAATGTTGAATTTTGTCAAATGAAATTTTGCCTAATGAAATGATCATGTGGTTTCTGTCTTTTATGTCCCACTTATGTCATGGGTTACATTTATTAATCCCCTATTTTGAACCATCTGTGCTTCTGAGATGAAGCCATCATGATCAACGTGAGTTATCTTTTTGATGCATTCTTGAATCTAGTTTACAAGTATTTTATTGAGAATATTTGAATGTTCATCAGAGATACTGGTCTAGAATTTTCCTTTTTTTTTTTTTGTTTGGTCTTTGTATGATCTTGGTTTAGGAGTAATACTGGCTTCTTCAAAAAAACTTGGAAATGTTCCTTCATTTTCTGTTTTGTGCAATAATTTTAAGAGTATTGGCATTAATTTTTCTTTGAAATTTTGGTAGAATTCTGTGCTGAATTTATCTTCCATGGGCTTTTATAGTTGGGAGACTTTTAACTACCACTTCTATATCATTGAGGGTTAAAGCTTTTTAAAATCTTGTTTTTGTCATATTGATTTAGCTTTTGTAGGGCATATATATCTACAAATCTATATATTTCTTTTAGTTTTTTTCACTTGGGCTGAATATTGATTATAAAATATATACCTATGAGTCTCTGAATTTCCTTAGTATCTATTGTGATATCTACCTTTTCATGCCTGATTTCTTTAATTTGGATCCCTTCTGTTTTTTTATTGGTTAATTTGGCTAAAAGTTTGTCAATTTTGTTAATGTTTTAATATAATCAACGGTTTTAATTGATTCTTTGTATTTTTGTTATTGTTTCTATTTCTTTGATGTCAGCACTTACTTTGATTATTCCTGTCTACTTTGGGCTGGGGGTTTGGTGTTGTTTTTCTGAGACATTGGGGTACTGATTCTTTTCGTTATGCAATTATCACTCAGTAGTGTGTTGTTTAATTTCCATGAGTTTCTGTTCTTTCTGTCCTTTTTACTTTTCATTGATTCTTTGTGAATTTCACATCATGCTCTACAGTCCCATTCATCTCCCCTTCCCCGTACACCTGCCCTCCACCCTTGCAACCTCCCCCCTCAACCAAGAAAAAAAATCTTGTTGTGGAAGCTGTAGTGTGTAACAGTATGTCCCATAGTATATCCTTTGGTCCACACTTCTTTTCTCTCAAATGCTCATTGCAGTGAGTCATTGGTTTGATACGAGGCCTCTGGCTTCTGCTATTCTATCAATACTAGAACCTCACTGGGATTCCTCTCAGATATTCTGTTGTTGGCCTGTGTCATGGAGAGCCTGTAATTTTGGATCTATAGGACTGGCCCCTTCATGTAGTCTAGTAGTTCATTGATGTGATAGATGTTGGTGTAGGCCTGAGAGGTATCTGAGCTTTCCTGCTCTCCCGCCTTCTGGGCCAGCTCACCAGCAACCCCCTCAACCAGCACCATCTCTACCCTGCTGCCCAGGTGAGGTGCAGGGCCCACTCTTCCCAGTGTTGTAGTTGGTGAGGGACATGGCCAGTTCTCTCATTCTTGTGATCCTGGTTAGCTCTCCCACCTGCCATAGATGGCAAAGGATTAGGAAGGGGAGGAGGGCATCTCTCCCTCATCTGCACCACTATCTGGCAGGTAATGAGAGGCAAGGGGAGAGAGGGTATCTCTCTCTTCCCTGCCACTGCAAGGGAGACTAGTGGTAGCTCTAGTCTCTCCCACACTCCTATCCTAGGGCTAGCTCAAATGCAACGTAATGAGTGTGTGTGTGTGTGTGTGTGTGTGTGTGTGTTCTCCTGAGTACTGAAGCTGTCTGCTAGGGGTGGGGTCAGCTCTCCTGCTTTTATGCCCCCAGGGATAGCTCTCCCACAATGCCCAGGCAAGGGGTGGGGACATTTCTGCACAGCCCTCAGACTTCAACATGTTCCTGGATGGCATCCCAGACTAGGAATGCACTCCTGGCCATTGGTGGTAGCAGACTCCTGATGCTGCAGAGCCATAGACCCAGCTTTGGCCCTTAGTGACAACACAGGCCAGGACCCCATCATGGTCCCAGGTAGCAACACTGACTGCTCATGTCAGGCTGCTTCTCACTACCTTTGAGTCTCCAGTTCTGCCTTTCTTCATTTTGCCCACGTCCTTCTGCTTCTCTTTCTCTTCAATTTCTCCACAGCTTACTTGGTCCTCTAAGTGGTGCCCTAGGTCTTTGAGTGTTTCGGATCATCTCAGGAGTGCTCTCAGGTGTGTTATGCCCCAATTGTGCATTATGACCCTAAGCAAGGGTTATCTAGGGCATGGTCTGCCCCTCCCTCCCGGGCCTAGTCATCTCAGGTTAGTTCCCTGTCTAGACCCCATGGAGCTGGTCCGAAGGTCATCTCAGGCTCACCTGGCCTGCCCAAGTGGTCTCTTGCAAGGGTAGTCTGCCTCAGGTATCTTCCTTCCTCAGGCTGCCATTCTTTTAGTCTCCAGCTTGCTCCCTGTCCTGAGAGCCTGTCTGGACCTGCATGGCACCAGACTGGTGGCCATCTCAGGCTAGCTTTATGTCCAACCTCCCTGGCACCGGACTGGTGGTTGTCTCAGGCCTGCTTTTCTCAGGGATGTTAGGCTACTAATCATTCAGATGTTCATAGGTCAGAATGCTGAGCTTAGACATAGCCGATCTCCTCTCTGCCACCTATTGATGCACATGTGACACAGCAGCCACACCTGCAGAGCCTCTTATCTCTATTGTTGATGTCTAGATTATCCCATTGATGTGAGATAGAAAGCATGATGTGATTTCAATTTTCCTATATTTGTTAAGTCTTGCTTTGTGTCCTAATATGTGCTCAGTTTTGGAGAAAGTTCCATAGGCTAATGAGAAAAAACAGGTTCTTTAGTGTTTAGATGGAATGTTCTGTAGATATTAAGTCCACTTGAATTATTATGTTATGTAATCTCAGAATTGATCTACTTAGTTTTGTCCCCAGATTAATTGTTTATTTGTGAAAGTGGACAAAGTGTTTATTTGTGTATTGGAGTGACCCACTGTCATGAACTGGGATCGATCTGTGATTTTTATTATTTTAAAAAAGATTTATTTATTTATATATGTGAGTACACTGTCGCAATTGCTATCTTCAGATACAGCGTCAGATCCCATTACAAATGGCTGTGAGTCAGCATGTTGTTGCTGGGAATTGAACTCAGGACCTCTGGAAGAGCAGTCAGTGCTCTTAAACGCTGAGCCATCTCTCCAGCCCCATGATTTTTGTTTATTTATTTTTGTTGTTGTTACAGTCATTTTTCTTTTTTCATGGGGGGGGGCAATGACAATGTTCAGGAGGGGATAATTTATAGTAGGGCTGGGATTTCAATCTGGGGACATAGCTTCTATCCATGTCTTTTGTCTTTGCTAGAGTCTGAAGTCTCCAGCAGTTTGGTTAAAGAGTCTTGAACAAGTTTTTCCTAGCAATGTTGTCTTGTCCTGGCTCTCAAGCCACGCTAAAGCAAGTGGAGAGTTCCAGTAAGGCATCTGGCAAGGCTGTGGGACTCGGTTACATGTGATGGCCGAAGGGTCCCTGATGGAAATTTGGCTGAAATCTGGTGAGGGAATGGGGCAGGCTGGGAGAAGAGTGTTATCCCTGGCAAGGAGCCATGGGACTTGGGTGACTAGAATTACTGAAGTCATGGAGGGAGTGCCCAGATTGAATACCTGGGTCTGAACATGTGGCTACAGAGACTCTGGTGGGTATCAAGTAGATCTAGCATTAAGATAGCCCCAAAGAAAGGAAGATGGCTCAAGAGGATGGGGTTATCTCTGGCAAGCAACAACCTGACTAGGAAAACCAGATTGGAGAAAGAGGAGTGGGAGAGTCTAGGTCTAGACTTGTGCTCTCTATAGAGTCCCTGGAAGCAAGGCAGAGGTAGATTCTAATTTCTTGACCAGAAGTCAAAAATGGGCCTTTTTTTTTTTTGGTACTCCTTTTTTAGAAACCATACATGAGGGTGTGACTGAAACTGACAGGCATCTGGACACTTAGGCTGGAAACCGGACTGACCAGGACATCCCTTTACAATGTGACCATTCAGTAAAGCCTTGTTAACTCAGAGACAGTAATTCTCAATGGTGTCTCACTCCCAAGACCCACTCTTGCTACACAGAGGCTCTGCCTTCTTTCTTTCTTTTAGCTTCCCATAAAAATACTTATTTATAAAACTCACTCTCCATAAATTTCATTCTTTGAATTCTTAAGACAAGAACCTGAAAGTCATTGACTCAATGAGAGTTTTGTGTGGCCGTGTCTGACACCTTAGTGCCTGAGTAAAGACACATCCAATATTTGATGAAAGCTTTGTTGCTCTCAAAGAGATTCCAACATTTCATGTACTAATAAGCTCATTTATAAACCTCGTTTCTTCTGAAATGTGCGTTTGGATGTCCTCTAGAAGTGGATTTCCATGCCTATTTTAAAATGTGTGTGCAAATGTGAATGTTTGGGCTGTGATTTTTGAATTTCAACCAAGTATAGGAGCTATTGTCTTTCTTTATCCTTTTGAAAAAGAAATGAACTAAAATGCAGGAACTTAATAATTGACTGTAGAATTTTGAACTGAAGAAAACTGGTTATGTAGACTGTACCCCAGTCATACGTAACTAAAATAGTGACTAATTAAAATGTTGACTTTCAGCTCTCTTCCCAGTGGGATGGGTTGGGTTTGGTGCTTTTAAATGTTCATTCTGGGAACTGAGGCTGAGGGAAAAAATCTAGTTACAGTTTTTTACAAAATGATTTTCATTTTTAAAAATTGTTTTATTTATTTATATTCCAAATGTTGTCAACATGATTACAAGATGATTTTCTAAAAATGAGTATTTTAAGAGACAGTAAACACATGAACTACTGCATTCATAAAATACAGTAGATTATTTATTTTCATTTTTTCATTCATTTATTTATTCACTTTCATCCCAATTGCAGCATCCCTCCCAGTCCTACTCTTACAAATCCCCACCTCTGTACCCCCTCCCTTTTGGGTACCACCCTGATCTGGGTTATCAAGTCTCAGCAGGACTAAGTGCATTCTCTCCCACTAAGACCCAACCAAACAGTCCAGCTAGGGTAAGGGGGATCCAACAGCAGGCAGCAGAGTCAGAGATGTGGGGTGAGGTGACCGAGTGGTTAAGGCAATGGATCACGGATTTTTATTTTTAAATGATGTCCTTTTCAATCCATTTTATTTGTTTGTTTGCTTGTTTGTTCACTGTATGTGTGTGTGAGTGTGTGTGTGAGTATGTGTCTGTGTGTGTGTGTGTTGTGTGTGTACATGGCAAGTTGTAGGATAACTTTCAGGAGCTGGCTTTCTCCTGCTTCACTGTAGGCTCCAGGGATGGAACTCAGTCTGGTAAGTGTCATGAAAGTGTTTTTCTATGCTGAGCTCTCTCAGGGGCCTTGAAAATCATTTATATTTTTTAAAACAACATTCATTGAAGAAAGAAAGTTGTATTGTTATAAAAATTTTGTTTTGATAACATAAATTTTGATAAAGATTTTCTCCCAAAAAAAGTTCTAGAAAGAAATTAAATTATATTTTGCTTTTCTAATAGTCAAGTGTAACAAGAATTATGAAAGCTCAGAAATACTTTATGTTAATATTTCTAAATAATATGTATTAAAATTATTTTATTGCTATGGTCTTGTTTTTTTAGGAATATGCAAGTGATAAATGTGAGATTATTTTTGTTACAGTTGTATCCATATACAGAACTGTTTTTTACTACCTTTCCTTTTTTATAATGGGAAGAAGAAGAGTTATAACTCCAATAAACCAAGATGGTCAAGGTCTATGTAAACTAACTCTGTATGTAATAGAAAAAAAAGGCTATGCTTTTACATCTTACTAAATTAAAAACTAACTAAATTAGTGTGTGTAACATTCTTAAGATTTTATGTTTTTATTATAATTCCTTGATTCCTACTGATTTTTGTCAGTCATTGACTGCTTAGAAAACCTTAATACCTTAGAGATAGGGAAAAGCAATCTTCCCCAGGGATGAGTCCCATAACTGGTTATTCAATATCAAGTAACCAGCCCTAAAAACATGAACATATAAGCAACGCTAAGTGGACTCAGCAGGTTGTATTCATATATTTATATGTGTGTATATTTAATAATGTGTATGTATGTATATTTAATAATAATTACAGAAAAATAATAAATTTAAAAAGAAATATGGACAATTTCTAGGCATGAGTTTTTGACTAGGCTCATAGCACCAAGCATAGGACTGTTTCTGGGAAGCAGACTTTAAATCCAATCAAAGTCATTGGTTATCCCCATAACCACTGTACCACTATTGTGTATCTGGGCAAATATTGTCTGAAAGGTTTCTAATATATTCTAACACTGATGGATAAGTCCACTGATGCCAGTTTTTCCCCTAGGCACTTGAAAGCTAGTCAGTATAGAAGAAGTGCCCAGATCAGTTCCAGTTTGAATAAGTCCTGTAAGGGATATTACTACCAATAGTTAACTCAATAGGCAGCATGCCAAACTACCTTCTGAATGCCTGAATGCGTTTACATTACAGACATGGAGCAGCAACCTGAGAACAGAGTCCTCTAGATCTCTCCTCCTTTCACTAAGCATGCAGATAATCTATGTGTGGTTGTGAATTTGTGTGTATCCATGTGTTACATGTGCCTCTATGTGTATTTCTATCTATGTAAATATATTTTAAATTCAAGTTCTCAGGATTAGCATGTTACATCCCTGGGAAGCCAAAGATAAAGGTACTTTGAACCCTAATCACAGAAACTGATATGTCTGAGTGGTGGTAAATACAGAGACCCATAGCCACCCAGAATACTGAAAATAAATGACAGATGAGGTCATCACTGAAAAACATCATCTATACTACCCACTCCAAGGCTTCCAGATCACTGCAGAAGAGAGAGAGAGAAAAATGAAAGGGCCAGAAGATAGAGAGAAAGGCGATGAAATCTCATCTAGACGTGGCACAGCAAATATAATCACGAACTTATGGTAGCTGTTACTACTTTCTCTGGGCCTGTACCAGACAGGGCTTCTCAATAGTCGGTAATGGATGAGGAAGAGACTCATGGGACTCTAGTCCTTTCTACCAAACTATAGGCCACCATTGAACTCTGGGAGGGGAGAAGTCATTAACTTCAGTTGTACTAATCACTGATGTACCATTAGAGGCCAATAAATAGTTCAAATCCCAGAACATTTTGGGCCTGGTCAAACCCAGAGGGACACAAACAAAATGAAACAAAACATACAAAGGTAGGAAAGAGATTATAGGAAGGAGGGGTAACAGGAGATGGAGGGATGGTGTTAGGACTGCCAGGGAGGGGTAACAGGAGATGGAGGGGATGGTGTTAGGACTGCCAAGGCCCTGTTATTTCTATTGAAACTGCTTTAGTTGTGTCCTAAAGGCTCTGATATACTGTGAGAGCACTTTCATTTAATCTCGGGAGTCTGTTTACTTCTAGATTTCTTCAATGACCCATTGTTCACTCAAAAACATATTGTTTAATCTCCCAACATTTTATTGTTTCTGTGACTTTTTTGTTGTTTGTTTTTGTGGTTTGTTTCTGCTATCGATTTCTGTTTTTATTGTACTATAGGATGATAAGATAAAAATATTTTCTTTTTTTTGTGTTTCTTGATGTCTGTCTATACTGTGATTGACTTTAGAGAAGGACTTTAGAGAAGGCTATTGAAACAAATGTATATTCCCTTTCCATTGGATGGAATGTTCTGTAGAAATCCTATATATCCAATTTATCTGAGTATAGTTTAGTAATAAGATTTCTCTGCTGATTTTTAATCTGAACTACTTCTTCATAGATGACAGTGGAGTGTTGGAGTCCCCCACTGTTTCTGTATGAGAACCTGCCTAATATTTCATGTTTTTTAGTGTCTATTTTATGCAACTGAGAATCCCAATGTTTGGTGTATATTTAGAATTCTATTTTCTTGGTAAATTGTTCCCTTCATTACTACATGTGGCCTTCTTTATCTCTTCTGACTATTTTTTTTTCGAGACACAGAGTTTCTCTATGTAGTCCTGGCTGTCATGAAACTCACTCTGTAGACCAGGCTGGCCTCAAACTCAGAAATCCACCTGTCTCTGCCTCCCAAGTGCTGGGATTAAAGGCGTGTGCCACCACTGCCCGACCTGATTAGTTTTTCTTTGGAGTCCACTTTATCAAATGTGAGAATAGCTATGACAGATAATTTACAGCTTCCATTTTCTTCATAGACTGCTGCCTGTCTTTTGACTCTCTGTTGGGATATCTTTGATAGTGAGGTATGTTTCTTGGAGACAACAGATGGTTTAATCAAGTGTTTAAATCCAGATAATTCGATTGCATCCTTTAATGGATGAATAGAGGACATTTTTTTAAACATTATTATTGAATGGTTTACTATCCTTGTAGCTTTATTGGTTACTTTGGTTAGATGGATTATTAGCTCTTCCTGTTTTATTGTGTGGAAAATGATGGAATAATTCCTAGCTCGCCTATACTCACATATTCCTCTTATGAAATATGTTTTCTCTTGTGCTCTTGTGAATTGGATTGTATTATTCATTCCTTGGCATATAGTATTTTAAAAAAATAAAAACATTTTAGTTTTGTTATTTTTAATGATATGTAGGGGTATGTGACTGTGTGTAGGTATGTGTACATGAATGAAGGGGCCTGTCAAAGCTAGGGCTGTGGTATCTTTTAGAACTGGAGTTACATATGGCTATAAGCCCCCTGAAATGAGTGCCAAGAACCCAATTCTGGTCCTCTGAAAGAGCAGCAAGTGCTCTTACTCAGCAAGCCATCTTTCTAACCCTGTGTGCATAGAATTTTAAAGAGGATTTTCTGCAGTGATGATTTGGTTATGAGTTGTCTTAACTTATTTGTGCCTATTTAAAATTCTCCAATTTCTTCCTGAGTTTAAGAGACACCACTGGATTGTGTCGACATTTATGTTCATAGCTTGAATATGTCATGCCATATTTTCCTGGTTTTTAAGGTTACTGACAAAAGTTTTTATAATACCCTGACATTTCTTCCTTTGTATGTAAATTTGCATTGCAGAATTTAATGTTACCTCTTGCTTCATATATAAATGTTTTATCAGTGTATATTGATTATACATGATAATAGGCTGCGATGTGATATTTTCATACATGTATGCAGTATATTTTGATCATATACTGCATGACCCCATTAACCTCTCTTGTCCTCATCACTCTTGAGCACCTTTTTTCCAGGGCACCCAACTTTTCCTTTCTTCCTTCTCACTCATCTATAAGGATAAATGTGACTATTTAGAAGATGATTTAATGGGCACATCATGTCTATTTAATGAAAATCTGCTGTAGCTTTCTCACTAGGATCTATGACCTCTTCAGCGATGGGCTTTTGAAGAAGGTAATATCAGATGTGAAGTCTGTATTGTGGAGTGGACTCAATCTGTCTTAATGCAATTGGTTATCTACGTAACAGACTTACTGTATTAGTAAATATATCTTGCCTAACTGGTCTGTTGTTTGGCAAGCAAGTCCATTGCTCAGTTAGACTGTTGATGACAGCTCTTCCTTAATAGTCTTCCTTCTTTCTCTCTGTCCTGTAACCAGAACACGTAGTATCAGTGCAATGAAGTCTTATCATCGTTTATGCTGTGTAACCAATCACAATGGTAATTGCTTGCATTCTTTTGGAGGCCAAGTCCCTACTCCCAGACTTGACTTTAATGATCTGTAAGTTCTAGGAGAAGGTTTATCCTTCCTCTCCCCCCAACCCGCTCTGCCACCAACAGCACTGTGCAGTTTATTAACCATTCAAGTACAGTAGCATCTGGTGAGATTGGGACAGAATTGGGACTACAAAGTGAACAGATATTCGGCATCTAATAGGTTGGAAGAAGCCACTACATACTCTTCACAAACATCTTCCACAGTTAATATAGTACTAGCCATTAACCCAGCACACTGAGTGTGTGTGCCCAAGTGGAAAAGATGCACCGAGGAAAGTAGCTACTTAGAAAGACTAACACTTTAAAAACGAGTAAAACACCTTCAGTTTCTCCCCTTGAGCCCCTAAAACATCTCATGGTCTGGATCTACCTATACGGTCCTACGTCAGCTTCTAGACTATCTGTCAGGAGGGAAAAAGTAAATGACACCGGCCAGTACAGTCTTTGGATATTTAGGAAGGGGTCAGGGAGAAAGTCAGTTCTCGGAACAACTTAGTCAGCCTCGGTCTCGTCCATGGGGTCTTTGGATTCTTTGTTCTTCCACACCTTTTCAACAAGCTTGTCCTTCTCTCGAAAACGCTTCAACTTGGCAGCCATCCCTCCCGCCCCCACGGTCTCTTTGTTAGCCTCCATTTTGTGGGTCAGTTTCTCCTTTGCCACTTTGCTGAAGTTCTCCTCGATGGCTTTCTGGAGTAATTCTTTTTCATGCCCCTGCTTCTCAGCAAACTGCTTCAAGACTTCTACTTCATGAGACTTGTTGTGTCTTTCTTCTGCAGCTTCTAATTTCTTCTGAATTTCCTCCAGGGAAAGCTCTTTCTCCTTTGGGAGGGAAAGGGGGAAATTGGGGACAGATTCTTTTGACTGAGGGCTGAGAATCAGCTCACAAAAGCCTGGCCTGAAGCACCCTTCTCCAGCTCTTTAACCTGAATATCAGAAGATGCCATGTCGAACAGAAGACAAGAGACTGGCTGTACACTCTACACAATCCACTGGCAAGGAAAGCCCTGCTTGGTCCAAGCCGCCTGGCCACATTTCATTTATCCACTCTCTTAGTTAGGGTGTTACTGCTGTGAACAGACACTATGACCAAGGCAACTCTTATAGGGACAACATTCTATTGGGGCTGGCTTACAGATTCAGAGATTCAGTCCATTATCATTAAGGTGGGAGGGCATGGCAGCATTCAGGCAAGCATGGTACAGGAGGAGCTGAGAGTTCTACATTTTGTTCCTAAGGCAAAGAGGAGAAGGCTGGCTCCCATGTGGATAGGAGGAGGGTCTCATTGCCCACCCCCACAGTCACACAACTTCCTCAAACAAGTCCACACCTACTCTAACAAGGCCACACCTCCTAATAGTGCTACTCCCTGGGTCAAGCATATTCAAACCACCACATCCATGTATATAAGGTACCTTCATGTAGATGCTTCAAAATTATACTTAAATAGATTACCAAATATCAGGGACCTTTATGGTATTTTCATACATATTTGCTTGTTGGACCCTCTCCACCTCTTTTCTCCCCATCTCCCTGCTCCCCACTTAAATCATTCCATCCCAGTAGCACCCCACACCACTTTCCTATCATATCTGTTCTACTACCCTCGCCTACCATCCTTAAACTACTGCCCCCAAATCATGAGCCTCTTTCTCATTTTCTGGTTTCTATACACACTGACTCCCTCAAAAAATGAATATATGTAAAAATAAGCTAGAATCTGTACATGAGAGAGAACAGGTGGTGTTTGTCTTTCTGAACCTGGCTTCAAGTTTTATTTTCTGCTGTCATCCCTTAATATAGCATCTTCCAGTTTTATCCATTCTCATGCAAATTTTCATCTTCCTGTATGGCTGAACAAAATTCCATCGTATAGCTGCACTGCATTTTCAGTATCTGTTTGTTAGGTGGTAGACATCTAGGCTGACTACATTTCTTGCTACTGTGAGTAGAGCAGCAGCAATCATGGCTGTCCAAGTTTTCTGTGGTAGGATATAGAGTCCTTGGAGTCTATGCCCAGGAGTGGGACATCTGGGTCATATGACAGTTCTTATAGTCTTTTGAGAAGCATCCACACTGATTCCCACACTTGCTGTACTGGTTTATACTCCCGCTAGCAGTTCATAAAGTTTCCTGTTCTCACATTCTTGCCAGAATCTGTTGCCATTTGTTTTCTTTATGATAGCCAATCTAACTGGAGTGATGAAGTCTCAAAACCATTTTTAAGATGTATTTATGTATTCACTGTACATCCTGATTGCAGTCCCCTGTCCCTCTTCTCCTCTCAGTCTCATTTTTACAAATCTCTCCCCTCACTACCCTCTTCCCTTTTCCTCAGAGAAGGGAAGTCCCCACTGGGTACCACCCTACCCTGGGACATCCAGTTGCAGTCGGCCTAAGTGTATCCTCTCCCACTAAGACCCAAGCAGGCAGTCCAGTTAAGGGAAGGGGATCCAATAGCGGGCAGAGTCATAGACAACCTCCACTTCAGTTGTTAGGGGACCCACATGAAGACCAAGCTGCACATCTGTTATAACTGTTGCCTGGGTCCAGCCCATGCATGCTCTTTAGTTGGTGATTCAGTCTCTGTGAGCCCCTATGGGCCCGGGTTAGTTGACACTGTAGGTCTTCTTCTTGTGATATCCTTGACTCATCCAGCTCCCTCAATTCTATCTCCCACTCTTCCACAAGACTTCCCAAGCTCAGTCTTATGGCTGTGGTCTCTGCACCTGTTCCCATCCACTGCTGGATGAAACCTCTCAGGAGACAGTTACACTAGGTTCCTGTTTCCAAGCATAGCAGAGTATCATTAATCACCTGCCCCTGTATTCCTCTGCTTGCCAAGTCCCCCAGGGCATACCCACTTCCCCTCCAAACCATTTTAACTTATATTTCCCTGAAGGATGAAGTGGGTGAACACTTTTGAAGATATTTATTGTCCACCTGTTTTTCTTCTTTTGAGAATTCTCTGTTCATTTCCCTAGCTCATTATTTTCTTTTTCCTTTTTATTTATTCTTCTCTCATACAATAAATACATCCTGACTACAGTTTCCCTTCTCTCCACTCCTCCCATTCCCCTACCCCCCCTCCACTTCCCCTCTACCCCAGATCCACTGCTCTTCTGTCTCTTTTCAGGAAAGAGCAGGCCTCCTAGGAATATCAACTGAACACAGCACAAAAAGATGCAATGAGATTAGGCACAAACCCTCTTGTCAAGGCTGGATGAGGCAGCCCAGTAGGAGGAAAAGAGTCCCAAGAAGAGACGAACAAGCTAGAGATACCTCCCCTCACTCCTCAAAAACCCCAAACTAAACGATCATAATGTATATGCAGAGGACCCTCCAGAACTAGTTGCTTAGATTTATTAATTCTTTGTATGTGCTGCATATTAAACCTCTTTCAATAAATATATATGATAGCATACATAACTATATAGTATATACTATCATATATATTTTAATATATCACATATTATACATCATATATAAATATATGTGTCATATATTATATATAAGTTATATATACAAGTTATATATCATATATTATATATGGTGTAAAAGATAGAATTATATATTTATATATATTATTTTATATATTTTATATAATTATATATCATATATTATACATTTAGTGTATGTATATATACTAAATAAGTATATACTAACTTTACTAGTTAAATAAATAATAACTAAATAAAAATCTTTAATATTTATATATATCACATATAATAGATTTTTACATATACTGAACCATTCCTGTGTCTTTGAAGTGAAAACAACATGACCATTGTGAATGGTCTTTTTGATCATTCTTTGTGATCTTGAATTCAGTTTCAAAAATTTTATTGAAAATATATGTGCCTAATTAATCAGGGAAATTGGTCCATTCTTTTCTCTTTTTGTTGTTTCTGGTTTTGGTGCTAGGGCAATGCTGGCATTGTGAAATAAGTTTAGAACTCTTTTCTCCTCTTCTGCTTTGTGGAACAGTTTGAGAAGAGCTGACTCTTATTCAAAGTCTACCAGAACTCTGCAGCGACTACATTTGGGCCTGGACACTTTGAAACTCACTGCTCTGATATCGTTGGTAATTACAGATTTGTTTAAATATTTGGTGTCATCTTGGATTAATTCTGGTGGGTTACCCACATTTGGAAATTTACCTATTTCATTTATAGTTTTCAATTTTTAATGGGATATGAGCTTTAAAATATATGGTTATGGCTTTACAAAGTTCACAGAAATGTATTGTAATGTCTCCCTGTTCATTTATGACTTTACTAATGTAGGTCTTTTATCTCTTTCTTTTCCTTAGTTTGGCTAACATTTGTCAATTTTTTCAAAGAATCAAATTCATCTCACAGGTTCCCTGTATTGCTTTTTGTCTTAGTTAGGGTTTTATTGCTGTGAAGAGACAACATTACCATGGAAACTCTTATAAAGGACAACATTTAATTGGGGCTGGCTTACAGTTCAGAGGTTCAGTTCATTATCATCAAGGCAGGAAGCATGGTGACATGAAGGCTGACATGGTGCCTGAGAAGGAGCTGAGAGTTCTGTATGTGGATATGCAGACAGCAGATTGAGCCACTAGGCCTGGTTTGAGCTTCTGAGACACCCAAGCCCACTCCCTAATGACACATCTCCTCCAGCAAGGCCACATCTACTCTAAGGAGGCCATGCCTCCTAACAATAGTGCTCCCTGAGGGTCTATTGGGGCCATTTTCATTTTAACCATGCTTTTTAAATTTATATTTCATTAATTTCTCCCCTAATCATAATTGCCTCTCTTTAATGCTTTTGAGTTTAGCTTGTTCTTGTTTTTTTCCACGACTGTAATTTAGTTATTTACTTAATTGTCTCTGATTTTAAAATTTGTTGTTAAATTTATCTATTTAGCTTGTTTGTGTATGTGTACTCATATGTATGATTGGTCCTCTCTCTCTCTCCTATGTGAGACCGGGGGATCAAAATCCGGTCAGTAGGCTTGGTAGCAAGCATTTTTATCTCTGAACTCTCTTACTATTTTTTTTGTCTAAGTTTTAAGTGCATGTGATTGGTAAAGGACAAAAATAAAAGGATCAAAGATTAAATTCTCCACTCTCTGATGGTCAAATCATAGCTGTTTGGAGCATGACCCAGTGACTTGAAATGCTTTGTACAAATAAATAAAACCTAATTCCTGATGACCCTTGACACATCAACCCAAATAGTCTCAGGAGGGCAAGTGGTGTCATAAAATTATTTGCCTAACAAGATAGCGAGCTGCCCTGTTGAACTCTATGTACAACGTTATAAAGTGGCCATATGCCAAGCCAAGAAACTTCTTTTAATTGCTACAAAAGGACTCCATTCCTTTTCAATGAGAATATTTTTGTCTAAATGTCCTATTTTTAAAAAATTAAACAAAAAATTATTTGTGATGTGATCCGGTGTGCATGTGTGTGTGTGTTGCACATGTGGAGTCTGAGGACAATCTTGTGAAGTAACTTCTCTCCCTTTTTATGTGGTTTCTGAGGATTGAACTCAAGTGGTGAGGTTTGTGCTACAATAACCTTTAGCCACTGAGTCATCTTGCTGGCTCAAGTATTTACTAAAACTTTTATATCAATTCTTGTCTGATAAATAACTTACCTCCACACTTGGGCTCCCTTTTCCTAGTACAACATTTTGGTTGACTGACTGGAAGATTCTCCCCTTGCCTCCTTGATTGTTGTGGGCTTGTCTGGTCTCAAGATTTCCCTGAGGCCCCAAGGAAAAGAAATACAGTTCCTTAGGTAAAAGCAGGAACATGCTTGGCAGAACCAGGAATGTCCTGAGACCAAAGCCTTGAATGAGCTTCAGCTTCGGGTCCTGAGAACCCAACTCTTCCTATCTTACAGGACTATAGTCATCAGTCCCAAGGCTGTGGTGTGCTCCAACTGAGATGCTCTTGAGATAATCTCTGTTCCCCTTGTACAATGTTGTTTAATTAGCTTCCTGCTGACTTTGTCCCATTCTATGATAGGTTCTGCTAACTCTGTCCCATCTCTCCCTGGAAATACTATATAAGATGCTGTATTTCTTATTATACTTGCTTGACACAGGACATAGCTTGTGCAAGACCTGATCCGAAACTTATCTATCTCTTTATCTTCTGATCTCCTGGTCCTCTCTCTAAGGACACTGTCACATAAGAATGACTTGTTGGTCTAGTCACTTGACATTTCTCTTCATTCTGGTGCTTGTCATGAATGGCTGAGAAACCCTGTGAGCTTCTTTTGGGCTCCTTTTAAATGATAAGAGATATCTTCAGTTTTTTTTGTTTTGTTTTGTTTTTTCATAGATGCCCCCTTCACTGTTAACGTTGTGGCACAGAGACAGCAGCATCCAGGGCAATCCACACACACTATGAGGATTCAATTTCTCCTTGTCTCTTCATTTACCTTCTTCCTTAGCCTGGCCCTTGGTGAACACATAGCTAAGGAACATTTTGCCTGCAGTTTTCTTTCCTAGCCAGACTTCTGGATCCAAGAGGCCTATAGGCAATCGTGATTTTGCTTTCTTTAGGACGGCAAGCTCCACAGCTTCCCTTTCCTGCACAGCAAGCTATGTGGCTACTCTTTCCTGTACCGCTGATTCAGTTTTTATCACTTGAAGGTTGGTCTAGCCTGACTAACCAGACAGGTTTGGCTATAGAGTGAAACTGTGTTTTACCTCTGTGAGTCACAAGGTCTTTATTCTTGGACAACGAGTGCCTTGGTCCAGTAAGCATGATGAGACTGAGTCTCACCCATGACTTGGATATCTATACCTTAAAGGATGCCTCAAAAATAATTGATTTACTTCTGCTGGGACTCATAGTCTAACTCACCACTTGGACATGCTATTAAAAAACTGATCTAAGTTTTATCCTCAGACTTGCAAAAGGTGAAACAACACACACACACACACACACACACACACACACACACACACACACACA
>NW_021604587.1:18049135-18095674 GCF_004785775.1 Grammomys surdaster
ACACACACACACACACACACACACACACACACACACACACACACACACATCTGTTTCTTTGTAACAAATACCCACTCCTGGACCAAGAAACTCTGGCTACTTAATGGCACATTAAGCTATAAATGCGTTCTCTAACTAGATCTCTTTTGTCACAATTCAAGAAGGAAGTCTGAGATAATTTACACCCAAGCCTTCATGGCCCGTCTTTTGGACCCCTGGCTATGGAAGGAATGTTATCCTATGTCACAGGATTCTCTTACACAAGCTCTCACTCTTAAACTTGATTCCAGGGGATCTATTTGTGATCTATTTGTGTTCATTCCAGCTTTGCCATCACTGCCAGCCACACAGCTGTTTAACAACTATGCCTCCATTTCCCCCCCTGACCTCTACTTTTTCTCCTCTTCCCTCCTTTCCACACATGAGATTTATTCAACTGGTCTACCTCTCTACCCAGGTGCACATTCTCCATCCCACACTTGTGAGGGACCACAAGCAAAGAGCACTTAAAAGCTCCTTCCTCCCCATGGGAAACATCCTTTTCCTCTGAGAGGTTGTCATTGAAGACCTTGACACACTCTAAGACCCGTTCCTTTCCCCATGTTTGACTTGTCCCCAATGCAATCCAAACTAGAGGCATTCAGCCAGGATCCTTCCACCTTTATTCAAGAATACTGAGAGCTCACCATGGCTTTGACCTAACTAGTCAGGATGGCTATGTTACCCTGACCACCAGACATACTTATGTGAAAAGTTTCATATCTGGTCTTTGGTGCATACCTGGGCAAATGTACTTCCTGTTTATAACTCAACTACAACCTGACCAGGCTCCATTGCCTGTCCTGACACACAGCAATGCTGGTAACTTCAGGTCACTGATGTAGGAAATGGAGTGGGAAGACTCACCGAGACTATATGGTTGCTTACCTATTAGAGGGAACTTCTGGTTATCAAACCAATTAACCATAGTAAGATATAGGAAACAATGTAGAGTTCCTGAAAATCCCTTACCCTCTCATCCTGGGCTAGGTGAAAACCATGCGGAGTACACAGATCTAAACCTTGAGTGTCTGTAGGAGAGGACCAAGGTATCCTGGTTCTACACTGTTGTGGAAGCTGTAGTGTGTTGCAGTGTGTCCCACAGTATACACTTTTGTCCACTCGTCTTTGCTTGCAAATGTTCATTTCAATGAGTCCTCTGGCTTCTGCTACTCCATCAATACTGGAACTTCCTGGGACTCCCCTCAGATATCCTGTTGTCTGCCTGCGTCATGGAGATCCTGCAGCTTTGGATCTGTGGGATAGGCCCCTTCTGCACTCCAGCTGTTCATCAGTGGGTTAGATGTTGAGGTGGGCCAATACAAAGCCCTGGAACTGGACCTGAGAGGTATCTGAGCTGGTTAGCTTGTCAGCTCTCTTGTACCCACACCACCAGGACTAGCTCTCCTGCCCTGTCCTGGCTGGCCCACTCAATGCTACAGCCAGCAAAGGACAGACCAAGCTCTCCTTGCCCTCATTTCCTCCAGGCTGGTTAATCCATGCCCATGCCACCAAAGCCAGCTCTATGTAGTGCCTAGGTGAGGTGCAGGGCCCGCTGTCCCGAATGTTGCAGCAGACAAGATGCAGGGTCAGCCCTCCCACACTTGTACCTTCGGGGCCAGCTCACCCACACTCTTCACAACCAGGGCCACATCTTCTGTGCTTCCCAGGTAAAGTTCAGGGCCTGATCTCCCTAGTTCTGTAGCAGGTGAAGGACAGGGATAGCTCTCCTGCTCTCATGACCTTAGTAGGGCCTGCTTTCCCTCCTGCTACACATAGTGAGGGCAAAAGGCTGGCTGAATCGCCAATGCTCATGCCCTAGAGGCCAGCTTACCTTCAACTCCTACATCCAGGGCCAGTTCCACTATGCTGCCCAGGCTAGGTGCAGGGCTCAATACCCTGAGAGCTCCAGTAGGTGGGGGGCAGGGCCAGCTCTCCTGCTTCGATGACCTCAGGGCCAGCTCTTCTGTCTGCTGTATGTGGCAAGGGCCTGGAGGGAGGAATCATCTCTTCCTTACACATGTCACTACACAGCAGACAAGTGGTAGGGTCAGCTCTCCCACACTCATGTTATTGGGGCTGGCTTATCCAACCTCCTGCCAAGAGGGTCAGCTCTACTGTGCTGCTCAGGGGAGGTTCAGAGCCTGCTTTCCCAAGTGCTGCAGCTGGTGAGGGGCAGGGCCAGCTCTCCTACTCTCATGACCCCAGGGCCAGGTCTCTCACCTGCTGCTGGTGGCAAGGGGCTGTGGGGAGGAGGGTACCTCCCTCATTTATGCCACTTCTCAGGAGATGAGTGGCAGGGTGGGCTTTCCCTCGCTCATGCCATCAGGACTGCTCATCTGTAACTCCTGTAACCAGGGCTAGGTCCACTGTGCTTCCCGGGCAGTGTGCAGGGCCTTCTTTCCTGAGTACTTCAGCTGGCTAGGGGCAGGCTTAGCTCTCATGCTCTCAGTCCCCCAGGACCAGCTCTCCCATAATTCCCAGGCAAGGGGTGGGGCCAATTCTGCACGGCCCTCAGACATCAACATGTCCCAGAATGGCTGCCCAGACCAGGGATGTCTACCTGGCCTTTGGTAGTAACAGACCCCTGCTGCTGCAAGGCCACAGACCCAGACATGGCCCTCAGTGGCAGCACAGGCTAGGACCCCACCATGGTCTCAGGTGACATTACCATCTACTTGCATCAGACTGTTCCTTAATACCCTCAAGTCTCCAGTTCTGCCTCTTTTCTTTGTGCCCACATCCTTCTGTTTCTCTTTTCCATTTCTCTACCACTTGCTTCTTTTATTCAGATGTTCATAGGACAGAACACTGAGCATAGACATCTCCTCTCTCCTCTCTGATGCACATGTGACACAGTAGTCACACATGCAAAGCCTCTAGGGACAGAGGGTTTTATAATTTTTAACAAAAGATGGACATTCCATATAATCAGATTTATACCTTTTTTTTGAGTGCGCAATTTTTATTTCTGCTCTAATGGCTTAGTGGTTGGCTACTGATTACAGATTTTCTTATACTCTTTAAATAGTGTCTCAGTTACTGTTCTATTACTGTAAAGAAACACCATGACCAAGGCATCTGATGAAAGAAAGCATTTAATTGGGAACTTGGTTACAGTTTCAGAGAGTTGGTCCCTGACCATCATGGCTGGGAGCATGGCAGCAGGCAGGCATGACACTAGAGCAGCACCTGAAAGTTTACATCTAATCTATAACCATGAGGGGTATGTGTGTTTGTGCACGTGTGTGTGTGTGTGTGTGTGTGTGTGTGTGTGTGTGTGTCTGTGTGTGTAGATGGGGAGAGAGAACCTGACATGAGCTTTTGAAACCTCAAAGTCCACCTCCAGTAGCATGTTTCCTCCATGTTAGCCATACCTCCTAATCCTTCTCAAATAGTTCTGCCAACTGGGGACCAGACATATACTAGCATATGGGGGCCATTCCCATTCAAACCACCATAAATAGTAAGTCTTCTACTCTTTTGCTAAGAGGGTCACGGTTTTATAACTCTGCTTTAGCCTTTATGTCCTGCTTAGATTTCAGATGGTGGAAGAAATAATTAGTGGCCTTGAAGAGCATCCACTGAGATACTCCCATCGGAAAAACAAAAAAGGAAAAGAATGAAGAAAAATGTAAGTGTCTGACACCATCGAGCAGTGCATCAAGACTGGACAGATGAGAAATATTGAGGATTGCTCTAATTTTCTGTGAGCATCCCCTCCTGTGGACATGACACAGCCATGGATTGATGATATAGCTATAAGAATAGAGATCTGTAGATGATATAGAAGTATAAATAGATGATATTGATACTGATTATATAGGTAGATATTGGTAGATCGTATAGATACAGACATAGCATAGGTACAGATATATCTCCGTCCTCAGGATTAAGTTAGATCTTTTCATTTCAGACATTTTACTTCCAAAATCTTACAGTTTTATCAGGGTCTTGCTTAACTCAAGTGGCATCACTGTCCCAGGCAGCTCCTGATGCTGAACAATTGCTGATGACTGCTTTGGCAAACAGGGTTTTGCTGCAGAAAAAGCTTCAACTCGGATCAGATGGGGATAACTTCAGGAAACGAATCTTTCTAGGTCAAACAATAAGAATATTCTGCAGAAAACTGTCTTTCCCTCCTCCTACTCTGCTCTCTTTCTTCTTTGGCTGTGTTAGCCATAAAGCCCAGAGCTTTGTATGTGGCAAGCAAGCACCCTGCCATCTGGGAAGCTTTCTGAACTATCAAAACCTGACTCCTCTGATGGCCACAGGTTGTTGACCACTGGTGGAACTACTGTGGCCTCTGGGTTCTAAGGCTCCACAGAGAATGGAGAAGAGAAATAGATCAGGAAATAATGCCACAAGTCTAGTCCTTTTATTGAGATTCAGCAAGGAGTTTTGTTTTTAGTTTGTTTTGAATGAGTGTCTATCAGCTTGCTATAATTTGGTTAATTTCAAGAGTTTTGTAGATCTGACTCTTGCAAAGTTTGACAGTGCTTTTCAAGGCTTTGAAGAGGCTTTGAAGTCATTACTGAATTTCATCTCCTGAGTGTGTGTTTTCATGGATATGCTATACTTCATTATGGAAAAATTTAAACATATTTATACTAGGGGCTAGGGCAATACAGTCCTATGTACCCATCTGGTTTAGTCAGTGTTTTATTGCTGTAAAGAGACACCACAATCATGGCAACTCTTGTAAAAGAAAGCATTAACTGGCTCGTGCTTACAGTTTCATTATCATCAAGGTGGGATGCATGATGACACATAGGCAAACATGGTAGCTGAGAGTTCTACATCCAGATCCAAAGGCAGCAGGAAGAAAGAGGCATTAGGCCTGGCTTGGGTCCCTGAAACCCCAAAGCCCATTCCCAGTGACACACTTCCCCTAATAAGGCCACGCCCACTTCAATAAGGTCACAGCTCCTAACCCCTGTCAAGTAGCACCACTCCCTAACGACCAAGCATTCAATACGTGAGCTCGTGGGGACATTCCTACTCAAACCACCACCTGTGGTAAGATACCAGGCCAATAAATAAAGAAATAAAGAAATAAAGAAATAAAGAAATAAAGAAATAAAGAAAGAAAGAAAGAAAGAAAGAAAGAAAGAAAGAAAGAGCCAGGCATGGTGGTACATGCCTCTACTCCCAGGACTTGGGAGACAGATGAATCTTTATGAGTTCCACCGCAGCCTGATCTATATAATGAGTCCCAGACAAGCCAGGGCTACATAACAAGGCCTTGTCAAAAAGCAAAAACCAAACCCAGACCAAAAAATCCAAAATCCCCTAGGAGAGAGGGTTTATTTTGGCTCACAGTTACATGTTACAGTCCCATTTCTGTTGCTAGGAAGTTTTAGTGACAGGAAGCTTGAGACATATTGCATTTACAGTCAAGAAGCAGAAAGCAATGGATGGACACGTGCCATTGCTCACCTCCCTTTCTCCACCTAAACTGTCTGGAGTCCAGCCAGGGAAGGGGACCACCATCAGTTAACACAAGGTAGGCCCCCACAAACATGCCCAGAGGCCCATCTCCAGGTGATCCTAGTTTCTGTCAGGCTAACAAGGAAAAAACATTCTGAGATGCCTTTAGGGATCCAACAAGGTTGTGTTCCCAGTTGCACACAGATGGATGCTGTGCTGGGTCCGTGGTGTTCTAACTAAAGTCACAGACAGAGAATGAAAGTCCAAAGCACCATACAAGGCTGTTGGGTACACAAGCCTGTTCTGCAGCAATGACGGGCTAGTGACAGGTGGACGCCAAGAGAATTGGAGTGCTCGGTACACATCCAACCTCCACACCAACACCCTACCCTTCCCATGTCGGAATAGAGTGTAGTGCATTTTTAAGTAGTTTCCAATGTACTTTTAATTCTTTAGGGCCTTAGTTCTCACTCTCGAACGCCCATTGTAGTCACTGGTTTCAGGGTAATTCTAGCCTAGCTCTCCCTCTGCTGGCTATCATTAATATTACAGTGAGCTGTCCTGGCTCCATCTCATCCTTTTGCATGTATACAAATTTACAATTGTTATAGTTTCTTGACAGACTTCTCTTTTATTGATAATGCAGTGAACTTCTTCATATTTTAATTGATTTTTATTTGAAATAGTCTTTATCAGATATCAGAATAGTTACATTAGCTTGTTTTTTTTTGTTGTTGTTTTGTTTTGTTTCTATTAGCTTGGTAGATTGTTTCATATGCTATGACTTTTAGTTCCTGGGTGATTATACTAGTGAGGCGTCTTTCTTGGTGAAAACAGAAAGTTGGATCCAGTTTTCTTTTCAATCTGTTGAGGCAATCTGTGTCTCTTTATTAATGAACTGAGCTATTTACATATAAGAATATTATTGAGGACATTTCCTAATTCCTGCAATTTTTATCTCATTTTTGTTTTATATTTGTTTATTTATTTATTTGTGTGTGACTCCTCCCCCCGTGTGTGCAAGCTCATGAGAGAGGGTTATGTTGCAGGCAGAAAAGCTGGAAGAATAGCTCCAGTAAGCCCTCTGTCTTCTGACATGGAGCTACAGGACTTAGAGTTGCCCTCCAGGGCTTTAGTCCTGCTTTGGTTAAGTGTTTTTTCTTCTTTGATTCATTTATTTATTTTATGTATATGAGTACAGTGTCATTGTCTTCAGACACACCAGAAGAGGACATTGGATCCCATTACAGATGGTTGTGAGCCACCATGTGGTTGCTGGGAATTGAACTCAGGACCTCTAGAAGAGCAGTCAGTGCTCTTAACCACTGAGCCATCTTTCCAGTCCCTTTCTGTCCTTCTGTCCGATCTTATACAATGATCTCTCAGCCTTAGATGTAAAGATTGTATCGTAGATGTACCAGTTGGAGCCGGGCACTCCCAAGTCACTTATTTTCTGCATTTTGATCAGTTGTGGATCTTTGTAATGGTCTCTGTCTGCTGCAAAAGGAAGTTTCTTTGGTGTTTGGGGTCTCTGATGTCTGATCTAGTTTCTGATTTTAGGATTGCTTCCTAAGAGGGGGGGATACTAGAGAAGCAATAAAGGTTCATTAAGAAAAAAAAGAAAGAAAGAAACTCTAGTCAAGAGCATAGACTGTGTGGTCTATTCTCTAAAATAAACCTAACATTCCACTTGGGCCAGGTCAGTCACCTGGCCAAGGGACCACTCCTAGAAAGGTGGGCTCACCTCCAGTCCTAATTTTCTTTTAATGAAAAAAGTCCCTTTTCTTTCCTAAATTCCAATCCTCTAGTACAGATTCTTAAAGAGCCCAGCCACACTACTTTGTAAGTTTTCCCATTTGTTCCAATTACTCAGAAAAGTGTAACCTTTCCTTTTTGTGTTCACATGACTTCTGCTTTCCCTAACCTTTGGCCTTCTTAGACTTCCTTACTTTTCTGAAGTGCCCTTCCCCACCGTATGACATCTGTCTTGTGCCTGACTTCCATGCTGGTTCAAATGACATGGGCTTTCCTCTTCTCTACCCCATTTTCCTTTGGATAGCTGCTGTGACAGGTAGTAGCTTGTATTGTTTTGATTTTGTTGCTGTCGTTTGCTTATGTGTTTTTATTCATTTAAATTCTAATAAA
Organism: Grammomys surdaster; assembly: GCF_004785775.1. Taxonomy (NCBI): domain Eukaryota; kingdom Metazoa; phylum Chordata; class Mammalia; order Rodentia; family Muridae; genus Grammomys; species Grammomys surdaster. The sequence continues at coordinate 18,056,750 of NW_021604587.1, forward strand.
AATGTCCCCAAGCTTATGAAAAAGAAGAGGTTTTTTGGATAAGAGGAGACAGCTACATTTTTTCTGTGGGTATATTTAGAATATACTTAGAAATTACATTGATTTAGAAAAATGACAGTAGTAAGCTCCCCTCTAAGTCCATGATTTTTCCAGCCATGGCTAGTTGGCTAGGTTCATGGTGCCAGGCATTAAACATCCATCGGTTATCCCCAAGACAAAAGTGCCATTATCATGTTATTTGGAGATATTTCTTGGCCAGTCACTGTTGTGGTTCCTGGGCTTGTTGCTGAGTAGGGCTACCGATTGTTCTTCTCCCCTGGTATCATCCATAGCACTTTCTGATACTGTGACAGCTAGTCCTCAGGGAGACTTCCAGGTCAGTTTTAGTTTTATTCCTCCAAGTCCTGTGTCCAAAGTACATGGTGTCTCTGGCCATAAGGTCTTATCTTCCATTTCTGGGAGGCAGTCAATGACAATTCAGTCATAAAGTTGAGTTGGTCTACCTAATCAGGCATGGACTATGGAGTGGATTTCAAATTCAATCAAAAGGTGGTTTGTTTCCCCTGAAACAGTCATACCACTATAGTACAATTAACTGATAGATTGGTACTGTAACATGCATGGACCATAGCTAGCTAGGAAAGACTACTGATGGGTTTCCTCCTTCAGAAGTTTGCATACCTCTGGGTACTACGTATGCTAGGCAGTCACGTGGGCAACGCTGTGTCTATCTTTGATGATGAAGTGTGTTTCTTTAAAGCAGTAATCACAAGGATCCTGTTTTTTTCATTACATGTATTTATTTATTTATTTATCTATCTACTTGGTATGTGTGTATGTGTGTATGTGTGTGTGTAGACATGTGTGCACACACCATGGTGCATGCATGGAGGTCAGAGGACATCTCTTAGGAGTCAGTGTTTCCTAACACATGTCACCAGGCTTAGCAGCAGGTGCCTTCACCCTCTGAGTCATCTTACCATCCCAGGGATTCTACTCTCTAATCCCGTCTTCTAGTTTGTTTGGTAGAATGAAGAACTGAGTCCATTCAATATTCAGGGTTATTACTGAAAAATGTATTAATTTTCTCATTTTTAATTTTATAGTGTTTAGTGTTTTCTTAGTCCTATTTGTTCAGTAACTATCCAGATGTCTTTCTTGATTTTGCTGTAGCTTTTGCATGAGTTTATAATTTTCTTCCATCTATAGTATTGATTCCAATATCCTTTGGAGTGCTGGCTCAGGGGTTGTAAGTTGTTTTAGCCTATTTTGGACATGTAAAGTTTTTCTTGATCTGTGACAGCTTTGCTGGATACCATAACATGGGTTTGTGGCTCTGGTCTTTCAGAACTTGATGTTCATCTTTTTTTTTTTTTTTTTTTTTTTTTGTGGTCCCTAAGTTTGACTGCAAGTACCATAAACAGTTTTTGTCTTTGTTTTTGTTTTGTTTTGTTTTTATTGGATGTTTTATTTACATTTCATATGTTGTCCCCTTACCCCATCCCCCACCCACCCAGGAACCCCCAATCCCCTCACCCCTCCTCCTTCTTCTCTGTGGATGTAACCTCTATCTACCCCCCCCCACTCCCACCTCCCCACCCTCAAAATTCCCACCCCCTGGGGCATCCAGCCTTCATGCGGTCAAGGTTCTCTTCTTCCACCTATGTCCAGCAGGGCCCTCCACTCTTACATATTCAACTGAAGCGCTGGATCCCTCCCTAAGTGCTCCCAGGCTGGTGGGAGCTGTGGTTGGTTGGTATTGTTGCTCTCCTCATGGTGCCACAAATCCTTTCAGCTCCTTCAGATGTCCATCTTTTTAAGCCCTACTGAGCTTTAGAGTTTCCACTGAGAAATTGGCTTTTATTTTCATGGATCTGCCTATGTATGTGACTCAGCCCCTCTCCTGCCACTTTAATATATTTTCTTTGTTCTGAATATTTAGGTTTCTTTCTTTTCTTTTTAAAACTATAACATTATGTGGGGAATTCTTTTTTTCTGGCTCTGTCTATTTGGGTTTCTTGTACTGAATGGACATTTCTTTCCATGTATTTGAGGAGTTGTCTTCTATAAGTGTACTGAAAATATTTTATTGACTTTTCTATAGAAATTTTCTCCTTTGTCTATAATTTGCAGATATGGCCTTTTCATGGTGTTGCAAAGATCTTGTATATTCCTTTTGTATTTTAGAATATTTGCCATTGAGTTTGACTGTATGATCTAACTCCTCTCCGCTGTCTCCGGGCCTTGATGTTCTGCCCTGGGGTTCTCCTTTGAGTTGCTTTTTTGTCTTATGAAATCTCCTTTTCAATTTCCTTTCAGCTTGGTTTTTCTTCAGTATTTCTGTCTTTGTTGGTTTCTATTTTCACAAAATCGAATGGCTTCTTTCATTTAATCCAGCCATTTACATTCCCAGGAGGTTATCCATATCGTTCTCAAACCACCCGCAAGTTTATTCATGCTCTTTTTGAGTTCTTTGTCTGGAATTTCATCTAAGTCACTCTATTGGCTATGGGATTGGTAAAGTGCTTTTGGAGGGGACATTTTGTCTTAGTTTTTTTGTGTTACTTGTTTTGCATTGAAACTTGCTTGTCTCAATGTGTTTGTTTGTTGAATAAGTCTTTCTGGCACAAATACGTTGAATGAGCATTTGGCTTGGTACTCTCACCACAATGCACATATCCTACTTATTTGTATGCTCTCAACACAGATCTAAGTATAACAAGCAGCAACCATTTCACAGTCTACAGAACGATCTGCCATGCAGTTTCTTCCACCAACCAATTTGGCTTATTTCTTTTGAATCCATCACCACTCAGATTTTCAGGATGTGGGCAGAATGTAGCCAGGTTATTTCCTTTTCTTTGTTTTTACATGTAGATTTGTTTATTAAGATACTCTCTTTTTTCCTTTAGTTCTTTTTTTAAATCTTCCTCTCACATATCACATCCTGACCAGTCTCTCCTCCTTTCTTTTCCCCCACTCTCTCCCACCTTCCCTCTCCCTCAGATCCATCCCCTTTCTGACTCCCCTCAGAGAAAAGCAGGCCTCCCAGATTTTTTATATGAGTGTAGCATGGATGGATGGTCCCCATCCTAGGTCCCAACAGAGTCTTTGCCCTTCTCTGAAACTTCATGAGTCAGGCCTCTGCAGCCAACATTTCTCTTCTACTCTAGTTTGCCAAACTTCCACTAAACATTAGTTACTTCTCTTGTTGCTTTAACAAAAGCAACTTAAAAACAGCAACTTTACTTTAGCTCACACTTTGAGAGTACAGCCTATCATGGCAGGGCAGGGAAGGAAGGACAGTAAGAGCAGCTCTGGCTGTGACAGCGGCCAAGTGGGGCAGCTGGTCCCGTGTGCCCATATTCAGGAAGCAGAGAGAGGTATGTGGTGGTGTGCTCTGCAAGTGTTCTCCTTTTCTTTACTCTAGGACCCCAGCCCAAGGCATGTGCTCCCCTCATTCAGGGTAAGTCTCGACTCTTCAGTTAACTCTCTCTGGAAAGACCCTCACAGGCATGCTCAGAGGTGTGGTGTGTCTCCTAGGTGACTCTAAACACTCAATTACAGTGAGATATAAGCACCACACCCTGTGCCGACTGTTTCCCAGCACTAAGCACTTTTGGATTTGTGGTAAGGTTCTATTGGAGCCTCACAGTGTCATCTATCCCCTACCCCCACTCTGAGTCTCCCAGTCTGTGTGACCACAAGCCTGTAAAAATCACCAAGCATTGCTGCCAAATCCTTACAACCTGACCATAGTAGGGATTAATTAAACATTTATCATTCACTGAAATTTTGGCCTGGTAATTTTATGGCCCGGTGACACCAGAAGATCACAGCATGTAGGATGAAGTATGTCACTGCCATATTTTAAAACACACAAACCATTCTGGAAAGTTAAACCCTCAACCCCACAGAATTCAAGCTCAAGCATAGGCCATCAGATTTATTTACCACAGACCAGTAGGAGGTGTCTCTTTCCTATTTCTAAAGACTATAAAATACTGGGAAGAATACACTGCAGTATATCCTCTGGGAGGTGTGGGGGGGGATGTCATTTTCTACTTTAAAACAACAGCAAATCCTCTTATATTTTTACATATTTAAGATGTTTTAATGTTAACATGTTTGTGCAAAATACCTTAATGTGGCTGCATGTGTTCAAATATTGAAACTTCATTAGAAAGAAAGACAATCTATTATAGATTGGTTATAAATTACCTGGACCAGTCGGTTGCTTATCAGTGACAGGATCCTGAGCAATAGGACCAGGGGATCAGGAGATAAAGAAGACAGAAGATAGAGAAGTAAGTTTGGGACCAGGAGACCTTGCATAAATGGTCTTATGTCAAGCAAGCTTATTAAGAAGCACAGCAGCATCTTATATATTATTTTTAGGGGAGATATGGGACAGAGTTAGCAGAAACTATCATACAATGGAGGCAAAGTCAGTATGAAGCAAATCAAACAATATTGCACAAGGGAACCCAGGGCATCTCACCAACATTACAGACTGTGCATATAAGGGCTCGGGACTGATAACCACAGCCCTGTAAGGTAGGAAGAGCTGTGGTCTCAGGATCTGAAGCTATAGTTCCTACAAGGCCTTGGTCCTAGGCCATTACCTAAGCATGATCCTGGTTTAGAGAAGGAACTAAATCCCTTCTCCATACGTCAGAGGCTCAGAAAAAGCCCTGGTTCATCATCCAGCCCTCAACATATAAAGCCTGAGCACAGTGTGACTTATAAAGGTACAGGAAGGCTAATATGAAGGCAAGGGAGGGGGACGACGTCTCTAATCCACTTCCTTATTAGTACCACTATATAACGTGTTCACTTATGAAGGCTCCAGAGAGGAAACAACACCGTAATGACATGAGTTCCTAGTGAAGCATAGGTTCTGTGTTGAGTCTGACTGTCTGAGACTGAAATCAAGGTTTGTAGAGGAATTGACCTAGAGATGGAGCAGGGGGCAAGGGTAAAGAGGCTGATTCTGGGAAAAGGGACTCTTGTGTCCTCTGCCAGTGGTGTAGCAGCTGCTGAACCTTGCTGGGAGGAGGCATCTGAAAATGTCTACAATGGCACCCAGCCTCATCTTTGTGTTTCTGTGTTATTTACCTCCATGACTTCCTGGAAACCCATAATAAAAAGTACCACTGGGTCACACAGTAGCCTCTGTGTAGGCAGTTAGGCATAATGCACAGATTGAGACAGTCCACCTGGAGATGTTTCCTGGCTCTGCCATTTTTGAACCTGGGAAATCCCTGACCTAGAAACTCTTGTTACCTGCCTCATTTGTACAATTGAAATAATAGCAACACTTTCCTTAAGGACTGTTGCAAGGGTTAAATAAACATCTATAGAATACTTCGGGCAGTAATTAGTAGAGTTATATATGGCATCCTTTCCAGCCTTGTCCATTAGTCATTTCACCACATTCATTATTCCCAATTTCATTGACTTGTTTGGTCCTTTGTGTGTGTGTATGTGTGTGTGCATATATGTGTGCATGTATGTGTGAGTGTGTGCATGTCTGTGTATGTGCATGTGGTTGGGGAAGGAACAGCTACGGAGCTTACCAGAAGAAGGGGCACTGGAGCTGAAGAACACATTTCATGGGTCCATCTTCTCTGTGGTGTACAACTATGTGAGGTGGTCCTGCTCCTATAAGCAGCTCTAAGGACACTCGTTTGGTCATCATCATCAACAACAAAAATCCATGAAAGCAGAAGGGGAACTAGTTGGAAGGAAAAGGGATTAGTTTGAGTGAGAGGGGTCGAACGTGAGCATAATACAGTGTATGCATGTATGAAACTCATAGTGTTCAGTTGGTGATACTGTCACCTGGACAAAAGCTAGAACTGACCTGGACCAACAGGTTGTTCTTCAGTAACAGGGTCCTAAGTGGTAGAGCCAAAAGATGGGAAGATGAGAAAGATAGAAAGCCCAGCATCAGGAAATCTGCATATGCTGACAGAGTATGCCAAACAAGATTATTAAGAAATACAGCGTCTTATATATGTTTCCAGGGGGGAGTGTGCCACGAAGAAAGCTCAATCAAGCGATGTTGACAAAGAGAACACAGGATACCTAAGACAACCACAGCTCTTCAGAGGGGAAATGTGAGTTCTCAGGAGCTGAAACCATAACTCCTTTGGGGCCCTGGCCCCAGTCTCGGCCTTGACTGCTCCTGGGCAAGGACACAGTGTTAGCTTTCCCTCTGTCTATCCATCAGGGTCTCAGGGAAATTGGATTGGTCTGGTTTCACAAATAACCACTGAATTAAGCAAGCTTCAGGGTAGAGCTGTGGGAGCTTACCTAGATGATGTGGGAATACATATTCTGAATGTGGGTCCGTGACTGAGGGCCTCAGACAGAATCAAAAGGAGGGAGTGAGCTGAATGCTAAAACTCACACTTTCTGTGTCCTGATCATGGGTGTCATGTGACCAGCCTCCATGTTCCTGATGCCATGACCTCTCCACCATGGTGGACTGTACACCCTGGAGCTGTGAGCCAAAATAAACATCTTTCCTTAAGTGCTTCTGTTAGTTTTGTTTTGACACAAAAATCCCCAACAGTAACAAATATGCAATGCAACCTTATTGTGTATGAATATATGCTAATATGTGCTAATAAAACATTAAATAATCTTACCCTCAAAAAATGTCACCAGCTAAAATGTGTGTAATATGCCTAATCTACCAAGCTTCATAGTCTGGACACACAATGCTACTTAAGCATTCTGAGAGATGGCACTATATACCACAACTCTAGAAAAAAATCAAAGTTCAAAATCTGAATATGATTTGTATTGAGTATGTATTTTTTCTACCATGATAAAGCATAAAAAATAGGAGTTGGGGCTATCTATCTAGGAGCATATTGCTATAAATTTCTCTCAGACTGTACTTTAGCTGCATCCTACACATGCTGATGAGCTGTGAATACATGTTAAAATTCCACAGAGGAGTCCTCTTTTACGTTTCCCTGTCATCTATTTGCTACTTTGAAGGCTTTCAATTACTTTTCATACATTTGGGAGCTTGGCAGGCATATTTGATATTGATGTCCTCATGGTCAAAGAAAACTGAAGTTATTTACAATTTAAAATTTTTTTGATGTATTGATATTTTGCCATTAGAAAATATTATTGTCTCTGGTAACATCTTTTTCTATTTTACATATTTGTATAACTTTTCCAGATTTCTTTAAGTTACCATTTGTACAATATGTAAAAAATACATATTTTTTAATCCTTTTACATTCAATTCATATGAACTTTATAGTTCGGATTCATTTTTTGTAGTGTAGTTGGATTTTGCTTTTAAGAATCCAATTTGACAGTAGTTATCTTTAAAAAATATTTAAATTATATTCATTTTGATTTTTAATGTGTGAATACATTGCCTGCATGCATGTCTGTACAACATGTGGATTCCCATGCTCTACAGGGAAGGGCATCGGATTCTCTGGAGCTGGGGTTACAGAGGGTTGTGAGCCACTCTGTGCGAGCTGGGAGTTGAATCAGGATGCTCTTGGAGAGCAGCACATGTTCTTACGCACTGAGCCTCTCGAGCATCATGCAGGAGTTATATTTTAATTGAGGTGTTCATGCTTTTCACGTTTAATGTGTTATTAATATTTTGGGTTGGAGTCCGCCATGCCAACACTGTTTGCATAGGTGAAATGGCTTTGTCTCCTGTTTCCTTTCCTCTGCTTTCTTTTCCTATTAACTGAGTATCTTCATTGTCATGATGTTTGCTTTCTGCACCGTTCTCTGAGGGATGTTCTCAGTGATGTTGGGGACTGGGATCCCTCCCTCATCTTGGTATGCCTGACTCTTAGAACAATGTCTGACACATGTGAGCAGCTCAAAATATCAATAAAATAAATTGGCTAGGACACTTAACCAGAACATGTTTAATCGGAAGTGCCTTAAGTAATAAGAATGTATGTTATCTCACTTCAACATTATTCTGGAGGTTGATAGTTTTGGGTCAGCAAATGCAATGTCAAAGCTCTGAGTTCCTCGAAGGCTGTGATTCACTGGATGCTCAGCTACCTTATCTCTTCACATGCTGAGAGTGAGGTGCCATAAGATTGACAACTAAAATAAGGAATCTAAAGTGTTCTCATGAAGCACACTGTTCTTCTCATGCATATTCTGTCTTCTGTGGACCATTTCGCTGGCTAAAACAAGCAGAGGTGAAGCGACCTGGTCTGCTTTGTAAGAGTTTACAAAGGGGTCAGATTTACCTCCAGGATCCACACGGTAGACATGGAAGTGGGCTGACTCAGATTTTCCTGATGCTTTCTGGGATATACCTCAACTTTTGAGCTGAGGCTATGGGCTTCTAGGACAGCCCCCGCCATGACCAAGCACAGCTAGTTTGTCCAATGTAAATGTAAATATTTCCATGGGAGAGGTCGCTGCACACAGCTTCCCATGGGGCTGGCTGAGGGTTTCCTAGAGCCATGCCGTGTCCCGAGTCCCTTCTGCTTCTCCTTTCACAGGAGTCAGGCCTGACCACAGTCTTCAGGGCCAGTCTCTACCTGTCCCTCTTTTCTTTGCATTAAGTGTCACCTCTGGTAATTTTCATGTACTTCTAATCCCATATCCTCAAGGACCTAACTGATTTTATTTTATTTTTTTACTTTTGGCCTCAAAGGGTTCTCACTTTGCTTCTTTAACAGCTAAGATTGGGTACCCCCACCTAGCTCTAAACAACAAATCTGGTTTCAAAGGCTAGAGAATGTTTTTCACAAAGCATGGCTGGGACTCTGCAGGGTAGCTTTAGGCAACCCCAATTTGGGAAGAGTAGAGAGGATTAAGTAATCAGTGGTCTGACCTTGGGAAAGGCCTCTTCTTTACAAGGGGCAATTCCTCCTGTACAAGTTTGAAGCTTCTCTCTGCACCACACAGGGACAGGGGATGGAGACTTGCCTGATGGGTAATTTGGAAAGAATAATCAGATGTGAAGGATTTGGTGCTCTTGGCTTCCCTGGGTTTCCTGCAGGTTCTCGTCCCACATTGCCCATGTGTTGGGAAATGAAATCCTGGCGGCTAGTGGGTAGGGTTTTTTTTTTTTTTTTTTTGTAACAGTGATAGAAACTATATGTATTAGCTCAGTACAAGTGCCCCACCTGACAGCCACACTTCCTGTCTGACCTGCTGGTTAACTGTGGCCACGTTACTAAGTCAGTGGGACATGAGCAGACACAAAACATGTAATTTTAAATGTCATCTATCATACTGTTTTCTTTAAATTCTTTTTATTTTATGTGTATGAATGTTTTGCCTGAATGTCTGTCTGTGCACCACATATGTGCCTAGTACCTATGGAGGCCAGAAGAGGGCATCCAATTCCCTGGACTGGAGTTACTGATGGTTATGAGTGGCCATGTTGTGGCTGGAAATCAAACCCAGGTAGACGGGCAGCCTTTACTCTTGGCCACAGGTCCATCTCTCCCACCTGTTTTGTTCCTCAAATAGTCCAGAGCCTAAGTAGGGTGAGAAGTTTATTAGATTTATTTCTCAAGACCTGTGTGTGGGTTGAATAGACACTTGGCATAGATTTTTTTTTTAAATGCTTTGTCTCCTCCTTGAGGGTGGGAAGCCAAAGGCAATCATCACTCTGGTGTTGGTTTTGATATTTCTGAACCCTGCACAATACAGAGTCTGGCTCAAAGTGAGTAACTGGAAAACTCAGATCACCCTGCTCTTGAAGAATCAGCCTAGACCAGCCTCCTCCGAGTGCGAGGTAAGGAAACGCTCTGGATTTTCCTATCAGAGGCCAGAGCAGTAGTGAGAGTCTATTTTACTTCAGTCTTCACTGGAGGCTGAGCCAGAGTCTCTGAGACAGAATGGATATCTGTATCCCCAACTCAAGGTGAATGGAAGGCCCCAGGAGTCACCAAAAGAGAAGGAGATAGAGTTGTAAGGTTGCAAACAGAGTTATAATCCCCCTGTCCTCCATAGCTGGGGACCTCTCTGCAGTAGAGACGTAGGACCCAGTTGCCCTCAGCCATCAGAGTCAGGGCTAGATAGGAGTTCTGGGGAAAGTTTGCTGTTGGGAGCAAATGTGGATAGAGATTCAGGTGCTGCCTTCCCCCACGGGACAGGCTGGTGAGCCCAGTGTGCCTGTCCATGCGTACTCACTGATGGGCAAGTGGATGTGAGCTTCCTAGGCCAGGATCTGGCCTGAAGCCATCACAAAGTGCTTCTGTACTCTTCTAGGGCAGTTGGAGCCAGCATGTGCACCTCTCGGGCCAAAGCCATGCTTTCTATGTTACAGGGCATGCTGTAAGCAAAGGCTGCGTTTAATCACCAACTCACAAGTGAGGCTCGTGGCCATGGGGCATCAGTGCCAGTGAATAGTCCCCCCCTGCTGTAATTCAACAGGAAGGAAAGGAAAGGTGAGGATGGCTTTTCCTTCACAGGCACCAGGGAGGCCTGAGCTGAGTATAAAGGGAGCAGGCTTTGGGCCAGACGTGAAGTGGCAATTTCTGTTTAGAATAGACTGGTTCCTGAAATTTGCAAAAATAAAACAGAATGGCCTGACTGGTCAGTAGAGCGACAGGAGAACTAATGGGGTCTGCCTGAGATTATTTTGGTTGTTTGAGATAGGGTCTCACTACATAGCTCACTCAGGTTGGTTTTGTGATCTTCCTGTCACAACTTCCCAAGAGCTGGGAATGCAGGTGTGTGCTCAGTTGCCTGGGGTTATTTACAGGCAAATGCAGAGGCATTGTCTGAGTTTGTTAAGGGCAACAGTGCTGTGGCTAGCTGCCAAACATGGGCTCTTCTGGCTGCAAGGAGAAGGGGTTGGCCCAGGGGAGTGCTACAGTTTGAGGGGGTTTGAGTTTTGACTGGAGGCTCATGAAGTAGAAACCAAGTCCTCAGTGTGGCTATGTTAAGAAACGATGGATGGAGAGTTTCAGGAAAGGGATACTGGGCAGCCATTGTGGGTACTACTTTCTGGAGGGGGATGCAGTTCTTATGAGACCCCGAGTTACGAGAATGAATTGTTGTGACACATCAGCCCTGGCCCTGCCTTACTTGCTGGTGTCCTTTCTTGCCATGTGACTCTCTCTTCTTGTATAGATGTCTATCAACTGCCATGACATCCCTATCAGAGCCACTGTCATGCTGTTTGGACTTTCATCCCTCCAATCTGTGAGTGAAACAACCCCCTTCTTTGGATATGGTCCAGCTCCGGGTATTTCATTAGGCCCTTGAAAATGGACCAACACAGCAGGGGACAGCCCTGTGCGGGCAGAGCCCATTTTGCCTAAGTTTCCTGAAAATACTTGGAAGTTCTTTCTCTTTCTGAGACACGCACAAAGGTCCTAAAGAGTTTCCTAAACATGCACAGTGATTAGGTCTCAACCTTCCTAGTGCTCTGGCCCTTTAATACAGTTCCTCATGCTGTGGTAACCCCAACCACAAGTCATTTTTGTTGCTACTTCATAACTGTAATTTTGCTACTGTTACGAATGCTAATGAAAATATCTGTGTTTTCTGATGGTCTTAGGCAATCTCTGTGAAAAGGTCACTCAACCCCTAAAGGGGTCGGAACCCACAGGTTGAGTACTATTGAGTCAGAGCCTGCCATGACAGCTTCATTTCATTTGTGGAATTACCTCGGGACATTTTCCAGAGCTAACTGGCAGTGTTTCCCTATTTTTGCCGTTGAAGCTGCAAAGAGTGAACAATTTTCCTGTGGACATTGGTACCCAATGGACAAGGCCCTCCCAAATCTGGACCTTCTCTAGAGGAGGTGATCCCAGCCCCTCTTTCTCCCTTACCACCTGAGGCAAAGCAATCTGATAGAACTGGTGTTGTATAATTGCACTTGTTTGGCATTTATTTTGACTGTAAGGATGTGAGTGGTGTGGTATGTGACTACTCCCTGCCTTCCATGGAGGCTGAGGGAGGAACAGGGTATCCAAATTGCAGACTAGGATCAGCAAGCAGTCCAGGCTGGCTTCTTCCCAATATGTGTTGAGCTCCGGTGCTGCTCTGTGTACAGCATTGCCGGGTATAAGGAATCAGCGGGGTCAAGGGTTCACAGAACAGGCCATCTCCAAGGGAAGCAATCAGGAAATGTGCAAAACTGATCAAGTCCCAGACCAGGGGGGACCTGGCCTAGCTTGAAGTGAAGGGGGTTGAGTTTGGGGGAGGCTTGCTAGAAGTCCATATCTGGCAGCCATGGAGACACGGAGGGCTTCTCAGGCTGGACAGCATAGACAACAGTTTCACTCCACAGGAGAGCGCTGTCTGGTCTGCGTTACCCAGGTCTGTGGGAGTGCCGATGGGTAGGTCACTCGGACACATCAATGGGCAGCATGGCCTTGATTGCAGGGAATCTATCGCAGGAAAAGTCGGCAAGCAGTTGCTTGGTGCCACTCCGAGTGGGAAAAATCTCAAATCGGACCCGGGACTTCTCCTTGGGGCGCAGGGCTGGGACACTGATGGGCGAGGACATAGATTAGTGTTGCTGTGAAATCCAGAGGGCTCAGGCTACACGGGCCCTAGAGGACTCCAAGGCCTGTTCTAGTGGTATAAGGCAAAGCCACCATTTCCTCAGCTCCCTTTAGCTGTCTCTCGGTGTGAGCTGGTTCCCTTTAACTCTGTGGCATCCAGCTAGGGAGGGGGCAGATAGTCTATGGTCTCCCAGATATGCTAAGCCCTTAAGATCAGATTTTAGCACTTGCAATTAGGACTTCAAGCTTGATGAACTCCAAACCAAATGCAGATTCTTGGACACCAAGGGCCACAAAGAATGAAGGTTCAAGGTCAGAGGGTACTCTGACTGTCTACTACCTAACGGCTCTGGACAGGCCCTCCTGCTCGACTCTTAGCCATCCCCACAAAGCTGCTTAGGCCCAGGACTCACTCAATTCTGAGGCTGCCACGAAGCAGGCCGCTGCCCTCCACCATCAGCACACAGTTCTTTACTGGTTCATCCAGGGGGTTGGAGAAAAGCATCCGCACGATCACAGGCTTCTGCACCTGAGCCTGGTCCAGCACCTGGAGGAAGGGCCCATGAGTTAAGATGCTAGGTATGTGGCCCCTACCTGCTACCCTGTGAGAGCCGAGCATGAGGATACGGTGAGAGAGAAATATTGCCTAGGATGTAGAAGGGAAGGCCATTTCATTCAGTCTCAAGAATTAGATGGTGTCCTAAGATCCATGTGGGGTGCCAAAACATTACCATTATCCTCACACTATATATGGGAAACAGCTCAGGCAGAGACCTGTGCTGTTCTCTGTGACTGGAAGCTTACTGAGACAAGCTCACAACCCCAGTTCAGTTCATCAAGAACAGGCAGCTCCTGCTTCTGAGGACAGCCCACTGCCAGCTAGTTTTCGTGAACCTCCTACTTATTGGTTTTTTTTTCCCTTAAAAATTTTGGGCGTGTGTGCACACAACAGTGTGTGTGTGTGTGTGTGTGTACACTCAGGAGGCTGGAGTCATAGAAGACAACAGCGGGATTTGGGGCCATATAATCAACATAAACTACTTACTCACCCCAAAAGGTGAGGACTGTTGTTTATCTGCTAAATGTCAGCCATGATCTGGGCAGACATGGCTGATAAGGAGGGATAATTATTTATCTCCCCATCTAGAAGGAACAAATGACGTCATGGAAAGGGAAGACAGTGTTTTGGAATAGATGCTGAAATTTCGTGACCAGCACATTTCTCTCTTTCTTCCTTTGAGAACCCTGGAGGCTATTACGTTAGTTAGTTAGTTAGTTAGTTAGTTAGTTAGTTAGTTAGTTGTTTGTTTGTTTGTTTGTTTTTCTTGTTAGTGCTCATGGCTACCACTGTATGGTGTAAAAGGGCAAGTTCAAACTAATTTGACAGCCTGGGAAGCTCACACACTGGGAGAGAAAAGGGCCTACCTGGTCCTAAAGCCTAGACTATTTTTTGACAGACATTGCAATATATCACAGTGCACTCTGAATAAATGAGACATATCACACATCATGATTTCTGTCATCTGTCCATTGGATTAGAAGTATATTAATTAGAAGAGAAAAGCATAGTTTTGTGCTGTTGGTCTGTAACAATGCTACATAAGTAGCACTGTAATCTTGCTGCTGACATTAAATGTATACATCTGTATATTAATTTATCTTTATTGCTGTTTGTTAACCAAATCTATAAACACACTCACTTATATTTTCAAGTGTCTGTTTCTTGATAGTTGTATATTAACTTGGGAGTATAGATGCACGCAGCAGACTGAACGTGGAACGCTAGTCGTGAATTTGAAGGTTCTCACCCCTTTGGAAAAGCGTTCAGACTTTATTTCTGATCCCACAGTGTAAGGTCCCCAGGTTAGCTCATGTCAATCAGCAGATGAGCTAGTGGGAGGGGTCAACCAGACGGTTAGATGAGATATGAGAATTTTACCTAAAACATTATCATTTTCTATAGATTCCCTTCATGAGTTTGAACTTCTGACACTGCTCTGAGTGAACCACACATCGCCTTATTTAGTGGTCAAAAATGTCTCTATTTTCTAGAATCTCAACAACACGGGAGGGTGTATTTGAGAGAAGGAAAATTGGGTGTATCTTATAAAGAATCAAGGAAGTTCAGAATGGCCTTTATCTTGACAGCATCAGTGATAAAGATATTATAGTATCTTTAAAGATAAATCAGACATCATATGGGCATCTAAAAATTGAATATAAATATATGAATAAAAGATGATTATGTAAGGATGTTTGAGGATTAGGAATAAAATGGGGGGGAAATTAACTTAATTTAAATGCTCATCTTTTTAGGACAAAATATATTTTATAGCTGAGATGGTCACCATCAAGTATTGTTTCCCAGCTTTGGGAGTTGGAGAAAACACTCAGCTGTCTGTCATATTGCAGAGATGGACAGGGAGAGCTTCTTGGAAACTCCTTGTGAAGCAAAAGAGGCTGCACCATGCAAGAGCCATACAGGAACTAACAACAGCTTCCCTCTGGGAAAGAAAGAATGGCAGCCCAGAGCCACAAGCTCGGCTGCAGTCCCGACCCATGGAGGATGCTGTTTCTGTTTGGTGAGGTTTTATGTGGTGAGATGACCCCAGAACAGTCTTAACACTAGTTCCACTGGCACTGACTATCAGACAAATTGTTATATGAAATTGTACTTTCAGTGAGACAAACGTTTAGAATGTTTGGGTGACCAGGCCTGATCTGTGAAATCCATCAAGCGTGGCTACCCTAAGGAAGTGACACCCTGCAAGGAAAGCATCTTTTCATTCCTCTGACAGAGCTGGAGCAACAGACTTAGCTGAAGGGCTTACTCACTTTCCATGCTGACAAATACTGGAGCCCAGATACAAGGCCAAGTCTCTTTAGGAGTAAGGCTCAAGGTTGGAATTACTACTCCACACTGACTGTCTAGCCCTGAGGTGGAACCACCCCTGTCCTGAAGCACAGTGGACTAAACAGGACAGCAAAACAGTAGCTGCATGCAAAATGGGACCCTGTATCACAGTGAACACGCTGGGACCCCTTTCCTGACACCGGGAACCCTAGAAACTAGCTTAAGAGAGGCAGGACCAGGGAAGACACAATTGCCTGGATCCCTGGGGACTCAGGAAGCCAGCAGTGGGATTATATAGGAAGAAGCAAGCACTATACAGAGATACAGTAGACAAAGGGTAGCCAGATCTGTGAGGCTCTTATGTACATTCCTAGGGGAAACCCTGCCTTTTCTGTTCACTTCTTGGTGGCTAGTGGGGTTCCTAGGACTGGGGGAGGCACCCTTCCCATCCTCTTACCTCCAGGGTCAAAGCAGGGTTGTCCAGGATGACATCCCGCTCCACCACCACCTCGGCCTCATCAGGCACCTTGCATACGGCTGTGACCCGGATCATGTTGTCTGCCTTCAGGTATCTACTATACTGAGAGTATGCGATCTTCACAGGATACTGTATTTCTGAAGGAAGAAGCAGGGTGTGGGTGGACCGAGTGTGAAGCTGCACTCTGGGACCCTCTTTAAAACCGAGTCAAGGTGGGCTGAGCTGGCAGCTGGATCTGTACGCAGCCTACTGCTTTCGAAGCTGTCAGCACTCAGGTTTTGTGGGGTTTGTTGTGTTTGTGGTTTTGTTGGTTTTTGTTTGGATTTTTTTACTGGGAGGTGGGGAGGGGCAGAGTAAGGGACCAAGGAGGTTCCAGGATACAAGCAAGCAAGCTTGCATCCAAAAAAAGAGGGACTTGAAGGTCTGAGGTGCAGCTGCCCCTCCCAGGCCTGGGAAGTGTCAGAGGATGAGTTTCCCTGTAAGAGACTGGGAAGAAGAATGCTAACCTATTGCCCAATGGTGGTGGCAATACAGTAATGACTAGGCAGGGAGGCTGAGGCATTGGCTAAATGCTTCTGTTCCCTCAGTCATCTAATGAGCTGCGATTCTAGAGTGACAGTGTCCTCGGCTTCCTCTCTCTGGGCGCTCCCTCTTCAGAGCTGTCCACACTCAAGGAAGGCAAAGCTTTGAACACCACACAAGGTTTTCTAAATCAGCTCACTCCTCTTGTGCTTCACCACAAAAACCTTCCATGATGGCTTACCACCTCGGGGAAAAAATTCAGACCCTCAGCTTGGCCCTGTCCCAATTGTGCAAAAGGCACCTCCTCCTTAGAAACACCCTGCACTTTCCCACCAGGATTTACATACATCAGGCTTGTTTCTGCCTCACTTCTGACTTGTGGGGTTTCCCTTAATGGGATTTCCTCCCTTGGCTTCTCTCTAGGCCTCAAAGATTCCCTCTGTTGTGCTGGATTCAGGATCCAGAGCCTTGTGCATGCTAAGCACATATTCTATCAGGGAGCTACGCTTTCACTCCACAAAACCCTCCCAACACTGAGGGTCGTGGGGATTTTCCCTCTTCAGATGGTCTTGGACATTGCTTTCCTTCCCACAGTTGTGCTCTGTGGCCTTTGGGGTCAGGGGGCTAGGAGAAAGTTCCCTCTACTTCTACGGAGAGGATTGGCTACAGCTGTCCCTAATATGGAGACGGAATCCTCAAGTCAATTGAGCCACTTTCTCAGTGGTCTGACTTTGAGGCTCAGAGAGGGAACGAGACCCATTCAGGTTTATCTGGGAAGTATCTGAGCGTCAGGACTCCCGGTTTTTGTTTGTTGTTTTTTTTTTTTAGAGGACTAAAATGTTTTCCCCCTTCATAGGGAGTATTTTTGGCTTACAGAAATAGGTTGTCCTATGCTAGAGATTTACCTTTGGTAGCCTTCTTGCCTAGCATCCAGGAGACCCTGGCCTCCTTTTTTTTTTTAAGTGTCAGAAGTAAATAACACCAACAGTTGCTTCTGACACTGACATTTCTGCTGGAAGACAAACTGCGAAGGGATTCTGCCTTTTAGCAGAGGTAATTCAGCTCGATTTTTCTTGGAATTCTTTCAGGACAGGCTATATAATTAACCAGTTTCTATTAATTCTTGATGTGAAGCAAATAGTCACCCCACCCTTGTCAATCTGCTTTGTCAGCCCAAACTTTTCATAACAGCTCCCGGATTTTGTCAATGCTGGCACACACCTACATTCTAATCCCACAGAATCCGTCTCCCTCTGCTCTGCCTGGTTCCCTTCCCACCTCTGCTGCCCTGGAACAACAAGTCACTGAACCTCCCAAATGCTTAGATCTCCAAGAAAACCTGTTACTGTCATCAAAAAAACTGCACTCAGAGCCAAGAAGCTTCAGGCAACACGGGGTAAGGATTTAAGACCCTGGGATCTTTCAAAGACCACCCAAGGTCAAACCTATAGCAGGACAACAGCTACAAAACCTAGCAAACAGGTGACATTGGGCTTGACATCAGAAAACCAAGGACCAAGACCTCGGCACTGGCCCTTAATTACCATGGCACAAGAGAGTTACAAGTATCTGAAGCCTTCTGTTCACCTCTGTAACATGAGGCTTGAAATCACCCCCTTTTTTTAGAAGGTCAGATGAGATTCCATTCACTCTGAAAATCAGGCAGGGTGGCACAAACCCGTACAGGACACTGTACTGTGGCTATGAACTGCTAAAGCCTCCCTTCTTCCTTTGCTAGGGCATAATAAACATGTAGTTAGCGCCACAGTGACTGGCCTTGCTCATAGGACAGCAACTTCCAGAGCATCAGAACTAAGGCTTACCCATGGAGGCCACTCACTACTCTGTCCACAGTCAGCCAACTCACCAAAAGCAGTAGGATCCCATCTGTGACCAACTCTTTTGGGCCCTAGATTGATTGAGTTCTATCAACTACAGGATGAGTTACCTTCTTCAGCCTCCAAGGATATTGTGGCAGAGTCCTTCCATACTTCGTGAACAAGGGTACCGTTGTAGACGATGGTCCAAGCTGTCATGTTCATTGTCACTGTCTTCCTATCACTAGTCATGTTTTTGAGCGTCAGAGACAGACTGACTTCTTTGCCTACTGCCAGTGCCCCAGTGACCTTGAACTTCCCAGAAATGCTGGGCTCCTTTTCTTCCCCTTCCGAATTCCTTGAAGACGTTGGACCGAAAGTTGCATTAGGTTTGAGTTTGCTCAAAGCCTTTTCCTGTACTTGTCTTTCCTCCTTGGAACCTGTGTATTGGTGAGAGAAACCAAAACAAAACAAGGATACCTCAGGGATGTAGCTGCAAATCAGACAAAGGACAGAATGACCCGCTTGGAAAGTGACTAGATCTAACACTGACACCACTTCCATCTGCCCAAGATGCTCCCAGCAAGTGTCTAATCTTGTCAGGTCTCCATTAACCCTTCTTAGTATAAGGTTTCCAGGCCAGCCGGGCTCTGGTACTTTTTAAATCAAGTCTATACTCTCAGGAAGTCGCAGGGAAAGTTCGGTCAGTTTCTGCAAACATTACTACAGCACTTCATCATTTCTGTGTTTTAAATTAGTTTTTTTTCCATTTTCTCCTTCCCACCCTCCCTCCCCGCCTCTTTCCTTCCATCTCTTTCTCACTTCCTTTCTCTTTCTTTGGATAGAAGGCCTTTTTCTGAGACTTGAAGAACAAGCCATTTAAAAGCAAACGGCAAAACCAAACAGAGAGGAGTAAAAACGAACCCACAAGCAAAGCCAGAGTCATGAGAAAGAACTCTAAATCACTTCCCCACATTCCCCGGGTTTGTGTCTAGAGGCACTTCAAGAGTCAGCAAGTGACACTTTTGTCTGTGCGAGTCAGCAAGAACATCCTGAGGCTGATGAGGTTCCAAGTCATGGATAGTTTGAATTGCTGAGAAATTCAGAGTCTCAAAACCGCAAGGGCTCTAACAAAGGGTGCGTTTCCTGAGTCTGTGGGTCAGCAGAACCTACTGTAGGTCTGTAGCTCCGACTAGGCAGCAGAAGTTCTGAGAAGACAGCATTGGTGACATCCTAAAGACTTGTGGCACACTGGGGACAGAGCAAACAACTCCAAGCTCAGGACTAATGAACTGACTAATCAGTTCACCGTCCACTCCCGGCTTTGACCTGCAGGCACGTATACCACACAGCAGAAGGTCTTAGCCTCTCAAGAGGACAGAAGAGTGACCCAATTTGTATGTATGGACCCCTAGGCTTTCCCCCAACCAATCTGTGAACATTTCAAAGTAAACCAGAAGGCTTAAGATAAGTACTCTACAAGTTAGTGAGTCCTTTTCATGAATTATGTAAATTTCCTGGCAGGGACTTCAGAGACTCATGAAATCTAAGAGAAGCTACTGGTTTGGACTACTCTGGGATTTGGATGAAGAAAGGGAGGGATTCATCTCCAGGGATCTGGAGCCTGGTCTAAGGATCCTCCCTTGTACCCACCCTGCTGCAAGTAAGTGGCTAGATTACCCGGCTTGAGAGCTCCCGGAGGGTCAGGCTCCTCTGGATGCCCTTCCATTCTCTAGCTGAGCTGTCAGTCCACACCCAAAGCTGAAGGCTGTGCTGAGCCTCTGAGGCTCTTTGCCTGAGTCCCTGAAGCAGGCGTTTGCACAAGGAGGTTCCAGAGCCTATATAGGTCACCTGCTGAGCTTACTCAAGACTATGCTTCCTGCTGCTGTTTTCTCACCACAGGATTGCTATTGTGCAAATGCTTAGCAACCCATTTTTATGAGCTTTTCCTGCCTGGGGCTCTCTGAGACCAAGGGGCATCATTAGACAAGAAGATCTGGGTAACATCAGACAGCTGTTCCATCCTGCTGTCATGCATGAGCAGAGGAACTGGCAGGAACCCTGGAGGGAGTTTCCTACTAGGCCTCTCTCCATTGCTTAGAAGGTTGCTAGGACTGCAGAGGAACAGGATCAACATGTGAGAGTGATAGGGAAAGTCACAGTCTCGTGCAGCCAGGTAAGCAGTACCTGAACAAAGTAGTTCGTGGGAAGGCATTATTCCAGGGAGGGTATCCAAATGGATGGAGACCACCATCCTAGTCATTAAGTCTGTACTGTGTGCCAAACACTGTACTTTGTGTGCGTTTTTGTATTGAAATCCAACCCAAGAGAGACACTGCTATTCTTGTTTTGTTGGCAGGGGGACAAGAAAATCACAGAACCTATGAAGCCTGTTATAAGTGGTAGGTAGGACTGAGAGTCGCCTTCTGTTCCGGCTTATTTGTTTCCTGTTCCTTATACTTGTCTTACATTATGATTTTGAAATTACCAGCCTGGCACCTGCCTTTCCAGTGACACCATCTGCTGTGTTTTATCTACAGGGTCCCTAGGGTAGGCATTCAGGCTCGTGGAAATTGTCAGATAGTTTATGATGGAATGCACAATTTCTTTCCAGTGCTCTACCATTCTCAAACAAGTGTATTTCTACTTTAGAGAATTTCAACAGTGTTTACAGACTGCAAAGTGTCCATCCACTGGTACCTAGAGTGGACACCTCTGGCGTTTGAGTTAGACTCCACCTCTGGAGTCAGTTTTCTAACACCAAGGCCAGCAGTTGTCGGAGATTTGGTCTGATTTCAGGAGCACTGTAGGCGCATTTAGAAAGGTACTTTTCTCTCCCCCCCCCCAAGCCTCCTAGAAATTGACTGTGATCAGTTGAGTCTCAAGTCAACTTTTCCCAAGTATTTCAGAAAGAGTAAAATATAAACCCACTGGAGGGTGCCCATGGCCTGCTAGAGCAACTACTCAATAACTCTGGGCTGTTTCTAAAGCTGAACCACACCTCTAAATGTGGAGTTTTGCCATCCTCGAGAACTGCTATGCTGCTGGTTCCCAAAGCAACTTTGGAGTGACCATAGCCTTCCTAGTTACTGTAGGAGGACAGCAGCAGTACAGATGATGGAGATTTCAGGGACCACGGCATCAGCCTCCTCCAGGGATCATACCTGGGACTTCTTAGGGCATGGGGGCTATGCATGCAGGTGGCACAAGCACACATCCCTGAGTTTGTTTCCTTGCTGAGTCAGCATTCACTGTCTATGTTCTTGGAGACTAGCAACTGATAGAGAAATGTCTCCCAAAGCCCTTGAGGACCGTGCCTCTCCCTGTGATATCCAATCATAGTAACTTCAGTTCAGTTGACAATTGAGAAAGGACATATCTGGAGGTGGGCTGGGCCTACACTTGTCTGTGCTCTGATGTTAACTCCCCCAGGTATTGTAGCTGTCCTTGATGCCTCTGTCCCAATTGAAAACCACAGCAGAGCCCTTGCGACATCCTGGCACTTCTGTAGAACTAGCTGAGATGTAGGAGTGTCGGGGAAAGGCTCCTTTTCTTGCCACCCTCAGAGCTGTCCACCCATCACCAAGCCCCATGTGGCATCCACCTGTACCAATCCTACCTTCTGGATTCTTGTACTTGACTGTGACATCCATGCGAGAGTTGCTGCCCACTGCCTTGGTGCTGATGTATTTGCCAATGGAGTGAGTGTCCACAGAATTCTGCTTCTGGCTGCCATCTTTCTTATTATAGATCCAAGTGATGCGGTCAGCGCTAACCTCCGCGAAGATGAAGACCATGTCATAATTCAGATTCACCTCACCTTCTCGGATTGCGTTGACGGAAGCTGGGCCACACTGGAACACACCTGATGGCCAGGATGTAGAGTTTGGACGAATGCAAATGACAGCTAAGCCCATCGACCCCAGCCTGGCTAGGATCTGACTCTGAAGGGATGCTGACTTAACAGCACAGCACTCTTCTGCCTGTACTCCAGCCAAACCTCAGCTCTAACTGTGGCCCATTGATCTGGCACGCGGCAGCTACCCATCACCATCATTCTGTACCAAGTCCCTGGTCCAGCTCCATTTAAGATTTTTGTGTCTCACCTGGGTTGATCCACTGAGGTCAGTCTGGTCTTTCTCTGAAATGTTGCCTTTCTGCCTCTGAAATCACTCTAGCCCGGAGGTGCACTGACATTCTATTTCCAGAAATCTTTCCTGAACGTCTAGTCCATGGGAATCCTTCCTCCTCTGAGTTTCTAATCCCAACCTTCACTTTTCTCCTCCAATATTCAGTAAAGTAGATTATTCGGCTAGACGAAGATAGAAATTCTCTCTCTCATACTATATGTAGTAAAAACATACACTATATTATGTGCATATACATGTATGTTATCCACATGTTTACAAAGCAAACAAAAATGCACACACCAAAAAAAAATCAAAACACTAGCCATAGAAAGAATTATAAAAAAATGCAAAAATGAACACACAACAATTTATACACGAAGGACAGTGACCCAGATTTAAAAAAATAAGCCATAAATCGCAGAAAGTAAATTTGACTTCTTGCATATGTGAGGCATTTAACAGGTCAATAGATAGTCCTATTAGTCCTGATATTCTACTTTATTTTCCTTTCTGTCCTGATTTGTTTTCACTTCTTCACATGGTCACAGTTCTTAGACTTGATTTTATGGCCACTTATGAACTGTACAGAAATGTTTAAAAAAAAACAGTGGCTAGGAAATATCCAAAAGGTTTTCCTCCACCCCCAAATTTACAGTATACTTTGTTTCTTTTAGAAAGGTGTTCCTGGGTAGGGTAAGGATATTAGGCTGACAGCGGGACTGTATTTTCTAAGTATTTTTATAACTAGCTGAGTCACTCTGATAGTTTCAATTATATTCAATATAATATATTATATTACTTTATACATTTCTTTTTTACTGTTTGAAAGAAACAACTCAAAATGAGGTAGCAGACAGAATAGACTCTTTAGAGGTGAGAGGAAGAAGAAAAACCCCAGAGAGCTTGGAATCCATCTTTGATGGGAGAGAAGGAGGTGAGAGACAAAAGCAAAGGTCCAGGCCCTGAGCACAAGCAAGGCAACCCATCTGAAGAGAGCCTAGCCTGTCAGAAGGCACACAGGAGCAGCCATTGCTGACTCCACAGGACTTCTGCCCTGGAAGGCCATGCTGCTGGTGGCAGAGGAAGGAAGTAATTATTGACAAGGGAGGGTATCTTTTCCCTGTTGCCTGACATATGCTAGGGCTCTTCAGTGGTAGCAACAACCGGAGGGGCTGCAGAGGAGGGATCTACTTAAATGGCAGCATAAACAACTCAAAATGAGGAAAAGTCTTCATCCTGTTGTACATCGTAGAGGTACAGAGGGCTTTGGGCAAGCTCAGAGCAGCTGGAGCAGGGTTACCTTGGCTTCTCTCCTGGGGGGTGGCATCCAGCACCTGCCATCCATTGTATGCAGGTCCTAGGTCATTCCTCACAAACCAGCCTTCATTCCAGACATGAAAATTCCTGCAGACAGAAGGCCATATAACAAGTGAAGGACAACACCACTTCTCTGACCAAATGCAGCTCTCAGATCCTCCCTAAAGGTACTCCCTGTGCCAGAGATTCTGCTAGTCCTGGTGGGCATCATCTCCCCGAAATCCTTCCAGGACTGTAACCTGAGGCTCAGACACAGGAAACAGAGCTGGGGCTGACGAAGGAGAGTGAAGAGGCTGCTCTGAAACATAAGAATCAAGGGAAAGGAACCCCAAATTCTTCTATAAACTGCTCATATCTGGTGACTCTTGAGCTATACATGCATGAGACAAATCAAGTATCGTGAGAAAAATGACAGAGCTGAGCTGCTCCCACTGTACTGAAGCAGTTTGCAATCTGAGTCCATCTAGGGTTTTGCTGGTACACGGTAAGAAAATACAACCGTTCAGCATGCCTGGGATATAAGCCAAAGGAACTCAACACACAGAGGACCAGCAATTACGGTAACTCAGCCTCAAGACAAAAGACAATCAGGAGTTAAAGTTGTCAGGCAAGGACTTTAAAGAAGCAACTATAACCAGAATCAATGGCACACAGGGAAATATCTT
Organism: Grammomys surdaster; assembly: GCF_004785775.1. Lineage (NCBI taxonomy): Eukaryota > Metazoa > Chordata > Mammalia > Rodentia > Muridae > Grammomys > Grammomys surdaster. The sequence goes on from NW_021604587.1 coordinate 18,081,021, forward strand.
CACAGAGAACAAAAAAAGAGGAACTTCTGGCAGATAAATAGATTTTTTTTTTTAGAAGAATGGAATGGAATGGAATGCTTTTAACTGCACCCTCCCTGATATCTGAAATTGAATCATTCAGTGGATGAGTTTATTAGGGAAAAGGCTGTAAGAGAGGAAGGATGAACATGCTTGAAGAGAGATCTGCAGATCACTGCAATTATGTCTGGAAATGGGGGAGAAAAAAAGATGATGAAAAACCAATAAAGTAGAAAAATAGGTACAACATATATGTTGGACAGAAACTTACCATATTATGGTTATTAGATACATACAGATCAATAAGAGCGGAATAAAGAAGAACATATCAATAAAGAGTGACAGTTTTCCTAACCATGACGACTGAATATATGATTCTAGTTTTAACCTCACTGCTATTAAAAGAAGATTAAAATGGCAAAGAGGAACCATGACAGCCATGCAGATTATGCCTGCTAACCAGAGATTAAAGTCTAAGCTGGGGGCCTTGGTCACATTCAGTAAGAAAGCAAGTGCTACTGCCAACTTTCAGGATTTAAAGTGGTATGGCCTTTGCAGAGGGCAATTTGGCAACGAGTATAAAAATCTTTAAAAATTTGCATACCCATCAAGCCAGTATTTCTACCATGAAGGATTTCTCCAGTGGAAAACTCATGACTATACACAGTGGTCCAGACTAAGGTGCTCATTCCACCATTGCTTGTGAGAGGGAGGATGTTGGAAGAAAAAAATCACCACTAATGGAACGAACAGATACATTGTTGCACAGCTATAAATAAAATGTCACACAGCCGTAAAATAAATAACAAGCAAAATGAAGCCAGTGTTTAACACGGAGAGGTTATCTAACATAACATAAAGTAAGAACGTCAAATGGAAGCTATGTGTCCAGTACACAGCTGTAATCCTGGGATGCCAAAGCAGGAGACTGTGAACTCTAGCCAGACTGTGCTACATAGTGACACAAACACCAAAACAAACACCACAAAATACAAAAACAAAAACCCCAAATCAACAATTAGATTTTCTAAAATAAAATGTAAACAGAAAATTAATTTAAAAATCAAGATAGAAAACAGTAATGCGTATGTGTCTGTGTGCACGTGTGTGTGTGGGGGGGTTGGGGGTGTTGGTGGTGGTAGGACTTGAACTCAGGACCTTGTGTATGTTAGGCAAGCATTCTACCATTGATACATAGCCTTGTCCCTGTATTAACTCCTTTAATCCTTGACTCTATAAAATAGAAATCATTAACCATTCCTATTTCTTTTTTTACGATTCTTAAACTGTGGCATGAAGAAAAGTGATCTCACAACTTACACTCAGGAAATTCGAGTGTAAGGGAGGGGAAGGCGAACAAATGTCACAGTATTAATACAGAACATAATAATAGTTTAAACGTATAATGGATCATATGACAGTTAAATAATTTCACTTTTGAAGGATATTTAGTAGCAAGGAGAGCATGTTTATAACATATAACAAAACCATATGATCAACTGGGGATGTAGGTCAGTAGTAGAGTGCTTGAGTAGCAGGGGCAGGATCCTGGGCTCTAGGCTAGAGAGAAGCCTCAGCAGGGAAAGGTGCTTTGCTGGAGTTACATCCCTGGAAGTCTCGTGATGAAAAGAGAGATCCAACTCCCACAGCCTGTCCTCGGACTTCTGCACTTCTGCACTTCTGCATGCTCTCCGTGGCACACATATATCTCCACATATAAACACACACACACACACACACACACACACACACATGAGTTTAATCAAATAATAAATATAAAAACATTTAAAGACTCTAAGCTCAGTCCCATACTAAAAAACAAGCAAATCCTTTAAGTGAAACCATGAAGTGGCTGGCTTCCATCTATGGGACATAATAGGATGCATCTATCACATGTTCTATCTTGTTCCTGAACTTTGCAAAATATATTATCTTAATTCTACAATCAATAAAAAACACTAAAGAATGGATAGGAAACTATCAAATGTTAAAGTGTGGGAACAATATGACCATAGTTGAGTTTTACTTTTCTTATATTTTGAAAATTCCTATAACTAGAGAAAAACAGCTCTGGAAAAGACAGGCATCCCGCCTCAGAAGGACTGCGTGTTTGTCAACAGTCACAGAAGCCTCTCCTCCAGGACTCATCACGTTAGTCGTGATGCAAACCTGGAAGTTCACAAGCCGCCACTCTAGAGCTTGTCTTGAGTTGTCTGCCTGTAAACTCCAAACACAGCCTCACCTACTGCCTCACAGGACCCCTTTCTAGATCTGGGGAGTGTGATGAGCAGAACTCTGTGTCTTGTACATCATCCAATGTTTCCACTGTTACTCCAGAACCACTGCTCTTTGTGTGTGGCTATAAACTACTCTAGTACAGTTCCTGCTTTTCACCTCATGACACCCGGTGTCCCAGTGCAAGTGCTGAGTCAAGCTGGGTGATTTGAACAGCTTTGGGAACAAGGCTCCTAAGTCCACTGGTAACCTCCCTGCAGATTAAGTGGTTAAGGGTTGGTAGGGACAGGAATTCAAAGGCAGAGCTCTGTGTAAGAAGACAGGGATGGGTCGCTGAAGAATAGGGACCAACAGTGAACACTCCACTCCCTAGGCAGAGCAGGGCAGGGCAGAGCAGGACAGGGCATGGCAGGTCAATCCTCATCTGCCTCCTACCTTGGAGCTGTGCAAAATCTACAGATAGTGTCCTGTGTGCAACTACATAAAGGGGGGGGAGGGATGGAAGGAAGGAGGGAAGGAGAGAGAGAAAGAGAGAGAGAATGAACAGAGAAGAGCAGCTAGAATCATCAAGGAAACTTGGACAACTTTTCCTGATAGTTGGGTCCACATTCTGATTGGATAAGTCTCCAGAGCCCTCCCCTTCACAGTGGCCCAACAGGAACCTGGGTTACAAACAAACAAACAACAACAACAACGACCCACAAACATTGAGTTTCCCCAAAGTATACTGCTCCTGAAGAAAGCAAAGGCTCTGGATAGACAAGAAAGCGTATCTCTCTTAGGCCTGGAGAGAAGCTGTACTCGATTGGAGGCTGGAGGTGTGACTACAAGAGAACCCTGGAAGAAACTGCAGAGAATGCTTAACCCAGCCCTTCTATATATAGGTGGGAAATTAAGTACAAAAATACTCCACAGACAATAAAAGCAGCAGCAAGTAATCAAGCATTTCACAGTCAGCGAGAGTGTCTGTCTCCTAGCTGCTCATCTTTAGGCGAGTTACAGGCCATAAGGGGCTGGTTCCAGTATCCTCTTGGGGAACCAAATTCTACAATGTTGGAAAGAAAATAGAATATATGTAGTATCATGTTCAGACAGACAAAATCATGGTAGGCCTAACTATATTTCCAGTTCAGTGTCTGTGAGTCTGTGAACAGATACAGAGGACTGGCTGTAACTCTTGGTAGGCATCTATTCACTCCTTTGTTAAGATGACCAGGACTCTCCCTCTCCCTCAGATTGCTTTTAGTCCTAGTGTTCTTTGTTTTCATAGAAACCTATTATGTTCTAACTGTAGCTTAGTCACAAATTCACAGTGTGATTTTGGGCAAGTCACTTTTCTTCGTGGCACTCCTGAGATATGTTTGGTCTTATCAGGAAGTGCTATTTACTGTTTAAAGTGAGTCAAGGAATCCAACCCAATCTTCCACACCGTGATGTCTTGCCAACCTCCTTTAGAAAATACCCAGATAGGAGCTGTTGGAAGTCTCAGGCTTTAGTCAGGGATAATAGCAACAGCATTCTCTGGTGCATTGTAATTCAATCTGACTGAGTTCAAATTGCATCTCAACCTTCTGGTTATGTCTTTTGAAGGAAATTATTCAACTTCTCTGTGTCTCAGTCTCTCACCTGTAGGTTGAGTCTGAAAATAATAAAATATCAATACCTATCTTCTGATTTGTGAATGTAAACATCAGCACAGAGAACACTAGTTGGCCTCCAGCCATACATCAGCTGTTGCTAAGCCCTTCCTGACCAATCCTCACCTACAACGTCAAGATCCTATGAAGAGCAGTGTACATCTAAAGCTTTCAACGTTTATGACACGAAGGATTAGACTTAAGTTTTTCTGCCTAAAATTAAGCTGTGTTTCCTATAAAAGTTTAGTAATTCTCCTCTCCTTGGGTGTGCTTGATGTGTGGGTCTCTGGAGGGAGCAGCTAGATCTCACACCAAATACAGGGTCTGAGAAGAATATGGCTGAGAGCTGGTAAGACGCTTGGATGATAATCAAGTCCTGGACCAACTCTGATGCTTCACTGGAGGAGAAACTTGGGAGCAGAAACACAAGGCAGCTAATCTCCAAAGAAAGGGGAAAAACTCCCAATATAACTCTCTGGAAAACCTCCTCAAGCTGTGTGACCGTAGGTGAATTATGTGTTCACTGTCCTGTAGAGGGGGAGGGGACACTTAGAGTAGTTCAGTTGTCAGCATGGGGTGGTTTGTTTGTATTAAAACCTTTCCCTACTTTTATTTTATTTTTTTTCTGTTATACTGAACACAGTTCAGAAAAGTTAGACCTTCTTGTTCTGGAAATAATAAGTAACCTGTTATATAGACAAGCTCAAAGTTGGGCAAAAATGGTAACTGCTATAAAGTTCGTCTGGTCATGTGGATACTTGTGAACAACTATGCATATGTGTCCTTCAAAACTGACTCAAGCAAGGAATCATTGACTGTGTGTGGCAGAGAGAGCCACAGATATCTCTGCATATATACAGAATATTCCATTGATAATAACCCATCATATGGTATAACCTTAAACAGTTGTAATAATATGCATATACTGTAAACATTGCTATAAGTAATTATACATTTTAAAGCTTTACATAATCTACTTCTATCTGGCATCTATTATATATATAACATATAAATACACATATACATATATTTCTGTGTGCATATGGCTCCATGTGACTATGGCATATTTATGATTAGAAATATATGATGCTTAAACACATGCATTTTCTTATTTTTACCTGCAACCCAGAATAAATATGTTTTCATTCTGTCAACAAAGATGCATAATAAATACATATAAGTTATGAGAAATTGTACTGGATTTTTTTCTTATTTAAGAAAATAAGCTGGACGTGGTTGGTGCACACCTCCAACTTAGCTCTCAGAAGCTGAGGAACATCTTAAGTTGAGGTTTGAGGTTATCCTGGGCTGCAAAGTGATTCTCTCCCTCAAACAAAACAAAACAAAACAAAACAAAACAAAACAAAACAAAACAAAAACAACCAACCAGCCAGCCAAAAACCTAACAACAACAAAGTAACTCTTCCTAAAGAGGAAAAAAATCCTTAAGTGATAAGGGTTGCTGGAATTAAGATAAATTTTTATTCTTTGTTGGAAAATCAGTAGCTTCTATTTTAACTTCTCAATTGAGGCCAAGTCTAATGAGTCTAATGGCTGCTGTAAACCTCCAGTGGCCTGCTGGGGTTCTTGACCCAGGTTTCCACTGGCGTCAGACCCTCCAAGACCTACAGTGAGGGTCCTTTAAGGTACGTGATCAGCCTCAGCAGCATTTCTACTCTGAACTAATGTCCTGGCTCGCATGTTACTTTCCTTCCAGTTCCAGTGTGGAGCTGAGGTCCAGGGCAACAGGGGAGACTTCCTCCAACTCGGTGCGTTATGCCCATGGAAACAACTCATCACTTACCACACGCTATCACTGCCCTTCTCCAGGGGATTTCCCATGGTGTCGTAGTACACATCCACACTGAGGTTGCTATCTGTGTCGTGAGCTGAGTTGAAGTTGGTGATCACCCGAGAGGGAATCCCAAAGCACCGCAGCACTACAAACCAAAGTCAGTGTGAGGATGCTGTTGACGGTGCCTTAGCACACTCCATTACTGCCACGGACCCATAAAAGGCACACCATACCCAAATTACCTGTGTTGAGGGTCCCAGCAAAGACCCAGCACTGGCCAAATTGGACAGGCCTGAAGCCAGATTTTTTCCAATTCTTGAGGATCTCCACACTACCATTCCAGGTCCTTGGGTCCACGCCACCGGAGTAATTACCGCTCCAGTTCCCGGAAATAACACCGTTGTCGTCATTGCCATTAATCTGTACAGAAACACCCCCACATCCCAAATGAATTAATACCACGTCTTGCCTGTAGGAGAGAGGCACAGAGGTCAGAAAACAAGGTGGGGATGAGGAAACTGTGGGGCCTTAAGTGCACCTGTCTATAATGAAAATTGTAACAAATCACTTAGAGGGAGGGGCTTTTATGAGTTTAGAGGTACTTTGTTTAATGAGCCATGTCTGATTGCTCCTGAATGACATCAGTTCTTGCCTTCAAGATGACATATAGCAGGAGACTCCACAGTTTGTCAGAAGCAAGACAGGACCCAGAAGTCCTGTTTGCAGAAGACAATGGCTGTCTGCTTGTGTGTGTGTGTGTGTGTGTGTGTACCTGTCTTCTAAAATTCATTTTAGAACTTTAACATATAACTTCTCAAAAAAAATGAAATATGGCCCTCCCTCCCTCCTTCCCTCCCTTCCTTCCTTCTTCCATTTGTTCATTTATTATAATGAGTGCAAATGGGATACAGCATTGACAGACATTGAGGACTTGGGAGACCTGAGTTCTATTTTTCCATTTCTTTTACAGGTGTACACAAAGTACTTGTAGACTGAATGATATCAAAGGATGCAATGCTGGGGATCATCAAGTCATCTGTGGAGAAGGGATCAGAGAGAAAGTAAGACTGGCCCGTAGTAGACAGTCTTTGAAGCCAACGACAGGTACCTATTTCTCTCTGTTTTTGGATAGGCCTGGATTTCTCCATAATAAAAGTAATAGAAGAGACCAGGCCTGTATCTATCTCAGTAGCAGGGTACTTGCCTAGCATGTGTGTAGCTGGGTTCAATCTCTAGCAATGTGCATGCTCACACTCATCTTCATACACCGCCAGGTGAGGGAGGAGAAAGAGCTCATAGGTATTCCCTCTCACTTGTCTTCTTGGTGATCTTGGGAGTCAGTTTGTCTCCCTGACCATTGCACCTCACATTCCAAGATAGGCAAAGTACACTGCAGCTTCATCAGAGGTACCCCTACAGCAAGTTTTCAGAGATTAAACTCTGCTATTTATTCCAACTGTACAGTGAGAGGCTAGACTGGGACCTCACAGACTGACTCTTCAGCCTGTCAGATCTGCCCCTTCTCACTGGAGCACCTATGAATGTAGCAAGGCTTATGAAAGAGGACAGCAGACACAGAAGCATCTTGTCCCAGGACGAGCCACCAGCCTTCCCTAGCTGCCAGCCCAGAGGTGAGCTCTCTATCACTTCCAGTGGTACCATGCAAGCTAGGGTGTCCTTGACCAGGGAAGATGTGCAGCTTACCAGCATCAGGGGTCATGAGTGCTGGGGGTAAGGTCACTGATGGCTGAAAGCCAAGTACTTCAAAGCTCTGCATAAGCCATAATTAGCTCCTGGCCTGGCCCAGCCCAAAAGGAGGGTCTGGAGAGAACAGCAGGGAGGCATGTCTGAGGAAACCATCTCTGAGATAGCGTGGATTGGCCCCAGGCTGAGTGAGTCAGCAGCTGAGGAACCAACTGGCTTCAAGGCTGGACTCAACTACTCTATTTGCTGGCAGGAAAGTTGGCTTTTTAAGTGGCCTGTTCTCCAGTTTTACTTGACCTCTGCCTCCATTGACTACCCCTTATCTAAGCAACTCACTTTAGAAGGTTCAGCCCAGTGCTCCCTTACTCCATTTTCTGTCCTGGATATTCAGGGCCTTCCTGGATCTGAAGGTCTTAAGTGTTTCTGGGCCCAGCTCACTTCTTTCCTGCAAGGCTCTGTTCCAGATCCTGTTCTTTTGAAAAGCCCTCCCTAATTAATCTTAGGCATCAGCATGCCCCCCAAAGCCTCTTCAGATTTCTAACAAAGTAACTTGAGCAGCCTGGGAATAGTCCAAAGTGTGCCTAAACCTTGGGTCAACATAAAATGATGTTAAAGCTGTCTCTATGTGGTTATTTAATTTAGGAAAGTTAGAATGAAAGAGCTGACTTTGATTTTTAGCTTCCTTTGGAGACAGGATTCCTCTGTGAAGCTGAGACTGACTAGGTACTTATGATCCTCTGGCCTCCTCAGACTCCCAAGTGCCACCACAGTGATCTTTCAATTTTTAAGCAGGTAGATCCTTTCTGATGGAGACATTCTGTACACACTGAATGCAGAGCCATGGATTCCTCCAGGATTGGTGTGTGTGTGTGTGTGTGTGAATGCACATGCTGTTCTCATGTATAGGTCCGTGGGAATGGAAAGAAGCCCTGACTAGAGAGCTCAAGACACTGTTTGACTCACAAGTACACACTGTGACTAGGTCACATTAGCTCCTTGAGCCTCTTTCTCTGTCTAGAAATGAGTGGGGCTCTCTGCTTTCCTCCTGTCAGGAAACTTGAGGGTTCCATGCTGCTGAGGAGGCCCACATTCCAGTCTCACTGGACACACTCCCCCCTTCCTAGGAGGCCTCATGATGGAGTAGAACTTCTCATCCCCCCTCTCACCCTATCCCTGGTAAACACCAAAAGGGCATGTTCCCATGCCATCTAGAACAGGCCTTGCCATACGGCAGGAAGAGCTTTGGAACCAGCCATGCTTGGGGTCTGGTTCTGCTTTTGCTGCTCGGTCACTACACATGTCAGGCAAGCCCTTTAATTTATAGGAGTTCCATGTTCTCTATTGGCAAAATGGGCAAGGTCATAGCTACCAAACACACGAGACATGAGCTCATCGGTCTGAAGTGCAGTCACATGACAACATGGTAAGTGGTACTTGCTACTGTTTCCTGTTACTTACCATGGCACTTAGCACCCGGCAAACATATTTGGGGTCATTTCTGCGGGCCACATCAGTCACAGGGTCACGACGGAAATTCAGACTCCTATCCAAAATGGCGAGACAGATGCTCAGAATGTCTTCTTCAAACTGTTTATAATGAGACCACATGTTAAGATGAAGGAAATGACCCAGTTTATCGGTTAAATACGGGAACAAGGAGCACAATGGTGAAGACCACAGGACCTGCCCAAGCCCTGTCACTCTGTGGCCATCAGACCTAAGAGTGGCTGAAGAGCAGCCACCACAACTAGCCTTTACCCAGCAAGCTCACCCTCATTCCACATGAAGCAGAACACACTCCACTAACATGAGCAGGACACAGCATGGCACAGTTCACTCTGAGCTTGCTGTGGACTCAGGAACAAGTCAGCCTTTAGCTCTTCTTGCCTTTGTCTTTGCAGTTGTTTCTTTTTCTTCCCTGAATGTTCTTCAAAATGGCTAGCTAGCAGCCTCCTTTCCCTCCTCAGGCTCACATGCTCCTCCCTAAGAAAGGCTTTCACAAACCCTCCCACCCAAAATAGCCCTGCTCCCACTCTAGGGTGTATGATGTACTTTTAGCCTCATCAATTTTTCACTTGTAATTAAGTCAACACATAGACTCAAGTTAAAAACTTGATGCAGTTAGCTACATAATGGAACATAAAATAGCTATGCAGGCACCTGCCCACCTACTTCTGGGTATGTAGGCATTCTGGCTGCCCAAGGTACTTTTTTCTACTGCCTTTATGTATGGCCTGGAAAATGAAAGGTGAAAACTCTCTCCTAAACATTTTCTAAGCTGAGAAAACCAGGGAACTCTCTGGGCTCAGACGGTAATGCAAAAAACAAAGGCTATGGGTTTGAAAAGCCAAGAATATTCAATAATGGAGCTTCACTACAATTTTGTGTGGAATAAAAAACAGAAGCTGCATTATTGTCCTGAGATTCTTTGCTGGATCTTTTAATTATTTGTGTGTTATGGCATCAGAAATATTTCACTTCATCAATTCAGTAATGAGTCCATCTTGCCAACTAGATTGTGACTCCTTTGGAGCAGATTTATCCTTAGTGTTTATCTTAGGGTCTAGAACAGAGTAAATGATCAACAAATGTGCTCCGAATGAATGAACAGATAGAAGGGCAGGAAAATGGGACAATCTGCTAAGAGCCCTGAGCATCTTGTGTATTAGGGAGACAACCCTAGCCTTCTTATGGTCCATTTACCTGTCCAAAGTTCCAGCCAAACATGCCAATTCGATCTGCGCTGCCCACGTAGATGATGCCAGCATCTTCCTCAACATACTCGTATCTTTCAGCATGGTTACTCATAAAGACATCATCCGCTGTTACACACACGCACACACACACGCACACGGAGAAGGAGAGGAAGGGGGTGGGAGAGAGAGAAATAAAAAAAACAGATACCATCTTGAACCAATAAAATCAGTCCTCCCACTCCTGAAGAATAGTCTTGGGGTTAGAGCAAGAGTCATTTTGGGCCCATCCCCCAATCTCCACTGAAGAAAGATGTCTTGGGCTATGACACTTCCAGGTCTCACTGTGGGTACTCGGCCTAGAGAGAGAAGCTAAGCTGACCTAAGAGTCTAAAAACTGGACTCAAGGATGAGGCATTTGCTCCTTCAGATAGAAGGGCACTGCCACATTGTAGACTTTTACTCTTTTATTGTTTCTTATAATTTATCATGCTGTACAGGGTATAAAAAGTCACACAAACCGCTATGGGAGGCCCAGAAGGTAAGGACACAATGTACACTTTATGGGGAAGTGTTTGAGGATGGAGGTGATGGTGTAACTGCCTAGAGGCACACAGCCGGTTAGTGCAGACCTCCTGACTAGTAGCTTTTCTGCTCCTTCCACGGCCCACAGGCTATCTCCAACCAGATCTAAGCCCATAAGGAGCACAGGCTAGCCATCTCTCTTTTCCACACTCATTGTTTCCATCAGGGATGTGTGGGAATGCCATGCTTAGAGACCTACCTTGAAGCCATGGGTTGAAGAGCATTATGAATGTGCCGAGTCTCAGAGAGGAGACCCTGCCTCTGGAGGAGATCTCAAGACTCAGTGTGTACAATCCGATGGGAGCACTGGCAGGACTGGAAATAGCAATGACCAGATTATTGCCATTGTTGGCTTTGAGTGCTGCGCTCCAGCCACCTGTGTTTCTCTCGGAGATAGAAAATACAGCCTTGGTCCTGGCTGACTCAGAGGGTTGGGGACCTGTCGGAGAAACAGAAAATGAAGGGAACAAAGGGAACTGGGTAGGACCTAGAAGAAATCAGGTTCTGATGTCATGGTGGATCCCTCTAGGTCAGTGGTTCTCAACCTGTGGCCCCATGTCACCTCAGACCATCAGAAGACACAGATATTTACATTACGATTCCTAACAGTACAAAGTTACAGTTATGAAGTAGCAGTGATATAATTTTATGGTTGGGGTCACCACAACACGAGAAACTGTGTTAAAGAGCTGAAGCATTAGGAAGGGCGAGAACCACTGATCTAGGTCTTCATTCAGTAAAGCATGTCATCATTGTGCTTGAGGTAACTGGAGGGAACATGCAGGTCACATCCTTCTTGATTTGAAGACCATAAGTCTCATGCTCCCATAGTTTCCCTGAATCAAGACATAGCCCAAAGTCCAATGATCCCTCAAGGGTAGCTTAGTGGGCATGTGTGGGGGGAGGCAGAGTGAGTACCCGTGGAAACGATGAAATTCAGATCCTCTCCAGACGCGAGACTCCGGTTGCCGACTAGTATCATCTCCCAGGGCTGTCCTCTCCGCACGATCAGTTCCTTGCTGGAGAACTTGTCTGTGTGATGTGCCCTTCGATTAGCAGGCATCTGCCAGTTGATGTTTTGGACCTCTAAAGCTGTGAGACAGAAAGTGGACTATGAAGTCTGGAGGGAGAGGAGAGAAGCACGCAGCATACCAAAAAGGCATCCGTGAGTGAGGAGGCAGCAGAGAGCTGAGCGCGTAGAAGGAGTCACAGTAAGACATAAAAGCTTTGATTCTGCATAGCAGAACGGTCGCCACTTGTCCTCATTCATCTTTTCTGTATTCAAATACTCCAACTCACATGACCCAAGATCACGTAAATGTCCTGCCTTTCAGACGGCCAAGCCGCTCCACACACTATTCCCTCTGCTCAGACTCTCTCCATCCATCTCGTGACTTGTCATTAGGCCTTGAGGAGTAGGCTGAACACTCAGGGAAGTATCACTCAGCCATCTAGAAGAACCATGTCATGAGAGACTGGGAAGAGACTGGGAAGACTCTTGGTATGGTGGATGGAGTACTTGTTGTGAAACCCAGAGGACCTTGGTTCAGATCCGTAGCACTTGCATAAGCAGCTGTGTGTGTTGGTGCATAGCTGTAGCCCCGGTCCTAGGGATGGAAACAGGCTGGTCCCCAGGGCTTGCTGACATGGTAATCTAGATGAAACAGCTTGTTCCATGTTCAGGGAAAGACCTTCCCTGGGAAATATGGAAAGCACTGAGGAAGGTATCCCAACATCCACAGACAGCATGTTCCTGAGCATACCACAATGTGCTCCTGGACACATATAAGTTTAAAACAAAAAGGAAATGAAAGAAAACTGGGTGTCATCAGAACTCCAACAGAACTGAGAGGAGGTGATTTCTTTGACCCCGAATGCATCTTTCCACTCTCAAACTAGCCAGTGTTGATGTCTATCTGTTTTACTCCTATATTTACTAAACCCTGGTATTGGCCTTGGGTACCAGAGAGATCAATCACAACCTTAAGCAGCATTGATAGTCACTACTGGCTGAAGCAACTTGCAAGTGCTCCCTGAAAAGTGTTCCCTATGACAAATGTCTCAGAAGCCACCCTCCTCCAGTTCTCAGATGACTGTGGAGTCAGTGGAGCGATACTACATTAGGCTTATGGGAGATGACATAATTTATGAGACAGTTAGCTCAAACCAACCTGTTGAGAAATCATATTTTTTTTGAGTTATAGCTGGGATGTTACATCACTCACTCCCCTGCAAAACAAACTGCCCTCTGTTGTCATGACGAAGTACAGTCTTGATGAGTACATGATGGCACATCCCACTGTCAGAAATCATTCCCATTTGTGTGTGTTGACAGACTGTTCGTGAGGATACATCCTCCTGATCTCTATATTCTGAGGCCTAGCACTCCACTTGACTGATTAGGCACAGAAGTGAATGAAGTAATATGTAAATGAACAAAGAAAAAGCTAACATCAAAAAGTAGCTGTCTTGGGGCCTGCAGAGATGGCTCAATGGTTAAGAGCATCGGCTGTTCTCCCAGAGGACCCAGGTTAGAGTTCCAAAGCTCACGTGAGGGTAAGAACTGTCTGTAACTCCAGTTCTAGGGAATCCTAAGGCTTTCTTTGACTTCTGCAGGCACTAAGCACGGGTGATGTGTAGACATGCATGCAGACAAAACAGTCACATGACCAAAAAATGAAGATAAATAAATACACAAACCTGTTTTAAATACAACTCAAAATGTAGTCTACAAAATGGGGTGAATGTGGGATATTCAAAGTGTGGTGGTGGTGTGGGGGGGCAGGGAGAAAGAGGGAGAGAATGAGACTTATTATTTATAAAGCACTGCTAGAAATTTTGGGAGTAGAAACATGTAAGATGTCTGCTGAGAGTTCAAAGGTCTTTCTCAGTCGGTGAGACAAGAAGAAGCCATAGTGAAAGATGAGAGTGGAAGAATCCAGTTTCGTTCTACTAAAGAAACGTGGGGAGTGCAGACAAGAGAGAAGGGTTTTGCTTTGTTTTGTTTTTTGTAGAGACCAAAAAAGGTTTTACTGAAAATACTTAACCTTGAAATAAAACGTAAACTGGCAGAAAGCTGCATGAAGGTTTATGGTGCTCAGCACACCTAATCACTGGGGAAATGCCAGTCAAAACCACGAGATATTATCTTACTCTGGTAAGAATCACTGCTTCCGAAAATACAAAAGATAAGAAGTAATACAGGCTGTGCCAACAACCCTCTGAACTGTTGGTAAAGTGGAAATGGAAGACAAAAATTGAACTGCCCCATGGTTGAACAATCCCACCATCAGTATGTATTAAAGAAAAGTAAATCAGGAAAACTAAAATCTCTACGTCTGTATTTGTTTTAGCTTTTGTGAGGGGATGGGATAGGATCTTGTTATTTAGTTCAGGCTGATTTGCTAAATATCCCAAGATAATCTCAAACTCATGCCCTTCTTCCCTCTGCTTTCTGGGGACCGAGGTTACAGGCATGTACCACCATGTCTAGCTTATTTTAGCATGACTTACACGAAATATAAACAACCTAAATACAAATCAGTTCATGAAAGGATAAAGAAACTGTGGTATCTCTGCATACAATGAAATGTTACTCAGATATTTAAAAAAAAATGAAATCTCATTCTTTGGAACAAATGTGGGTAGAACCAGAGGACACTACGTTAAGTGGCATAAGCAAGGCACAGATGTAATGTGGTCTTGCTTATTTGTGGAATATGAAAAGGTTGATTTCGTTGATATGGAGGGGCAGATTGGTGCTTACAAGAGTCTGGACACTATGAAGGGACACAGAGACATAAAGTAGGGCCTCACCAGGCAGTGGTAGTGCAATCCTTTGATCCCAGCACTTGGAGGCAGAGGCAGAGTTCCAGATCAGCCTGGTCTACAGGTTCTAGGACAGCAGAAGCTACACAGAAAACCCTGACTGAAAAAAAAAAAAAAGAAAAAACCAAAAATGAGACGATAGAGATAGAGACAGAGACA
>NW_021604587.1:18095774-18112098 GCF_004785775.1 Grammomys surdaster
GGCTTTCTTCGTCTCCCCAAATGATGCATGGCCAGAAGGAAAAGCTCACTCTGGTAGACCATGAACTGTTTGGGGGCAGAAAGTGTATCCCAGATGGCCCTCTGTCGAGGACAGGGGTAAGGACAGAAGGGTGGGGAGAGCCACGTTATGTTGGCATCTGTTCCCATGCACACAGGTTCCCCCCATCTTGGTTCTACTAACATTTATGTGCCCTGCTGTAGCTGTGCCTTCCTCACTCATTCTAGAGACCAGTGGCTGTGCTTGGAAGGAGTGATGGAGATGAGGCTGAACTTCAGGGTACTGAGGCTGTAAGGAGCCGATCCTTTCCAGGAGAGACGCAGCAGATGGGTCAGCTGCAGCGTGACTGTGGTGGTGACGATCACTGCATTAGCTGAAGTTTGCTGGACTTTGATGTGCTAACTATCATCTCAAGTCTTTACATGCCTTAGCCTATTAATGCCGTGAGTTACACTCAGAGTTTTACAGATGAAAGAGCCAAGATGTGGGAAGCCTTGGTCATAGCTACTCCTTCCTGAGTGGGGTATGGTAGGTATACAGACATGAGAGACCTGAGAGGTACTGTGAGATCTGGAAGGCTTCCCTGAGTTGAAGGAAGAAGGAAAGGCAAACTCATATATGCCACCAGCTTGCAGTGTGTCGACTGTTGACAACACAGAGAACCCATTATGTATATATAACATGGACGAACTCTGACAACTGCAAACAAGCTCAGGAGACACAACACCCTTCTCAGTACCTAGAAATCAGCAGAGCATGGAGTATGCTGTGTGACACAATCAGAAATGTGCATTTGGTCTCTGTCTTTTCCTGGCGTAAGTTTTCTAAAACATTTGGAATCTTGGAAAGGATGAGTGTCTTTTTAAACTAAGAAAACTGGTGATTGGGAGCTTCCGACAGCCTCAGGATAGTGGCTGGTTGCCTAGAAAACCAACCACGTCGTCAGAGGGTTAGAGACTTCACTTACCATGACCCTGCTCTTCAGGGAAGGGGAATCAATATAATCATCAATGATTAGTCATCATTAATCATTAATTAACTCTGTAATCAATCAAGAATGTCTACATAATGAAGCCTCCCTAAAACCAAAATAAAGCTTGCTTTAATTTGTCCATTATTTGGGTCAGCAGTCTTTTTCTTCACATCTGTGGGATTAACACAGACCTGTGAAACTGAGCTTTTATTTCATAAACTCTGTGCTCACTCCAAACAGTGTCAGGGCAAATTGAGTTCAGCCATAGGGTACCTAGTTAATGTTGGAGAGGGCTGGTTGGTGTGGAAACTCATCCATTTGTTAACTAGGAGCACTTCAAGTATGCTAGAAGGAAACAGTGTTTTCTTTCCACCAGATCTTACTGACTCTACTCTGTCACTGTGCCCTCCAGTTCTTCTCTTGGGAATAGATCCCATGTAAGACTTAGAAGCCAGAAGCAACTGTAGGTGGTAAAAGGTCCTTAGGATGTACTGTCTACCCACTGACATTGTAACCTAACCAATAGGGACAGTGAGTACCTACAGGGAAGAAACATGTTCTCAAAGGGCAATCTTTGGGGACAGTGAATGAACAGGATCGATCTGCCTTGTTGTCCCTGAGAGAGCTGCAGGAGAAGACTCATTGGCTGCCTATCTCAGGCCTTGTCCCACCCATGAACCTTTGAATCAGGAATTCATGTGTGTGGGTACCAGGGGTCATCAAATCACACACTTAGAAAGAAAGAAAGAAAGAAAGAAAGAAAGAAAGAAAGAAAGAAAGAAAGAAAAGAAAAGAAAAGAAAAGAAAAGAAAAGAAAAGAAAAGAAAAGAAAAGAAAGGGTAGGGGTATAGCTCAGTTTAGGGCCCGAGACTAGAATGCACAAAGCCCTGGGTTTGAGTTCAAGCACTGGGGGAAGAGAGAGGGAAAGAACTCCAAGAAACAACTTATCAGCTTTATAAGCTGCTCCCTGCATAAAGATGGGGAGGTCTGGAGAGAGCAGCAGCCTGCAAGCAAGTGCCCCAGGTGTCTCACTGCAGACCACCTCCTGATCCCACACTAGATTGAGCTACCGTTTTACACCAGTGTCAGGAGTGTCAGGAGGAAGACATTTCTCAGCAAATATCAGTATCACCAGCATTCCTGATGGAGACACTGCTAGATTCTATCCCAAAGTTCACTTATTCCCCCTTTCTTATAACAGCATCCCCGTTTTAATAGGCTGTGGATCTCACAGGTTCCTGTCAGGGAATGCACATGAACCGTGGCCAGCCAGTGGCTCGTAGGCCAGAACTTTCCGTGAGTCTTTTTTAAAATTGCAGTGATATGTATATAGGATAAAAACTAACATTTTCAGGAACACTTCAGTAGTTTTTAGCATATTTGTATGTTGTGTGAACTCTGTCTAGTTTCCAAAAGAGGCCTGACTCCCATGATGATCACTCCTCCTGTGTCTTCTGACCTCTAGTCTGTTTCCCGTCTCTTGGCTTTTGTCTGTTCTGGATGATCTGACATAAATGGAACCACACAGTACGTGGTTCTTGAGGTCCACCTTGTTTCGCTATTACAATGTTTCCAAGGCTAAATCATGCTGTAGAATGCATGCACAGCTTATTCTTGTATGGCCAAGCCATATTCCACCACACGAAAACACCCTACATTTTGTTTATCTTTTACTCAGCTGATGGACATGGGTTGTTTCTATATTTTGGCTGTTGTGTAAAGGGCTTTTATGAAGCAAGTATTTCTTTGTGGTTCTGTATTCAATTCTTTTGAAGAAGATCTTTGGTTCTGAGATAGTCTCACTGTGTAGCCCAGGAGTGCCTTGAATGTATGATCTTATTCTATCTCCATGTACTTTGAACATGTCTAAGCTTGCCCGAACTTTTGATCCTCCTGCCTCAGCCTCCCAGCATTTAGATGACATCACCTCATCATGACAATCAAACCCAGCCAGGAGACCTTTTTGACAGCAGTTGGCAAATGTGCTTGGCCTATTTTCCTCCCCTTTCTTCTATCCTGATGTCTGGGGTGTAAAGTGATGTGGATGGGGCTTGCAACACCCACCTCAGATTACGCAGGGCCATACGTGAGGGAGAGAAAGCTGCGAGGGAGGTCAGAGCCTGTGCTCTGAGAACTACGTAGTTCCCATCCCTGCCCTGATCTACCTACATTCAGATCTCCTGTGTAAAGGGAGAATGAGCATCTGGGTTGCTTATTTTTTGTTCTTGCCTTTTGGGGGTTCACTATCATTTCCAAGTAACCCTAACCCTATGACCCTGTGAGTATACTAGCTCTTGCCTATCACTTCTGGGGCTCACGTTTGGCAGATAAGCATAAGAAGATGCCAGACTGTGACAGGAGATTACCATCAGCTAAACGGGCCCTTATCAGGCCAGCTTTATAAAGAAATTGCTGGCAGCAGACATCTAAGGATGCCCTGCTTGCTAAGTGTTGGGCTGAGAAAGGAGCTGGCGAGACACCAACATGGCAGACTTAACACTTGGGGAGCTGGTCTCCTGCACACACTTGTCTGGACTCCTTATCATGCCTCCTTTAGGCAAAGATGCATTCTTATATTACAGATTTCCAGAGTTAATTAATTAATGCTAATGCAAATTTATACTTTACTTATTTTTTTATGTGTATGAGTGATTTGCTTACATGTATGTCAGTGTACCACGTGCATGCCTGGTGACCACAGAGGCCAGAAGAGGTCATCAGCTTCCCTGGAACTGAAGTTATGGATGGCTGGGACGCCATGTGAGTGTTTGGAACTGAACCTGGGTCCTCTGCAAGAAGAAATGCTCTAAACTACTGAGCCAGCTCTGCAGTCCCAACTTAAAGAAATTCTAAAAATCATTTAGCTGAGTGGATTTCAAGATAGAGGCCACACTAAGAAACATATTTTGGTGTTCTCTAACATTGATTTGTAACTGAATACCATAATGTACATACTCTTGACATTTTCTCCATTACATCACCTTACAAAATATGTTGGTTGCAGTCCGCTAAACTGATGTCACAATCTGAAATGGATTGCAATGGACATCTTGAAAAATGGTGATATAATTCAATATAATTCCCATATTGCACTTCAGGAAACCAGATTCCCCCAGCCTACCCCCAAAGTCGCAAAAGTGATCTACTGAAAGCACGGAGTAGTTTAGAAGCAGAGCTAGCCCTGGAAGCCAGGTCTCCATCCAAGCTGTGGAAGCAGGAGTCATTCCCCAGGCTGCTCCACCAGGCTCCAGGCTGTGGCCAGCCACTTCCTGGCTCACAGGACTCACTGCCAGACACACTCTCCTTTCTCTTTTTCCAGTTGGTGTCAATTGCTTTTAGCTTCTCTCCACAGTCAGACACCTCCAAGCCCGGTGCAGCACACACCACAACACTTCCTGGCACTCAAGGTCAGGATCAGTCGGCAGGGGAAGGCTCTGACAAACTTTCTGGGGTGAAACCCTGGACAGGTAGAGGTCTTGGGTAAGGACTTCAATGTCTCTGAATTGTGGGTGTCTCAACAGTGCAAAGAGAGTAGCGAGACCTCAGCATCTGTCTCTTTTAAGGTTGCCATTACAGAAGGACTAAAGTGCCTTAGCACTTCACATATAACAGCAAAACAACACTGGGTCTGGAAGGCTGTAGCCCCTTCTGTGGCAGGCATGGAACACTACATTTGCATCTTTTAACAGTCATAAAAGCCTACGGCATCATACCAATTTACAGGTGGGGGTTGTAAGTTCAACTGGGCGAACTCATTTCTCCAGTATCACAAGCTCAGACAGAACCTAGACCCAAGGCCAAGCTGGAATCCAATTTTCCTTGACAAAAATCTGACTCCAAGCTTCTAGCTTCAGACAACTACCATGGTGTTATGGATGCCACTAACCACAGCCTGCTCCATGCCCAGGCATCATGCTGACAGGTAAGAGGTGAAGGGTGTCACATGCTTCCTTTCTAAAGAGCGAGCTTGTCATCTCTCCTGATGAGGCTTCAAGCCTTGACACACAGGGAAGTAAGTCATCAGGAGAGTGATGTCTTGATTCAAGAGCTTCCCAAACCAATCAAACCAAGGTCTCCAGATTAGGACCATCTCTGGCATTTAAAAGCAGCGTTCCTGCTGATCCTAAATGTGTGGCTTGGGCAGAGAATAGTTACCTCAGGCCTATGCACCCTTTCATACTTGTGAAAGCTCTTTCACACTGAGTTGTGTAGCTGCTCCATGGGGGTTGGGGGGGTACAGGGCAGAAGCTACCATCATTTCCTAAGGGAGGGAGGCTCAGCAAGGCGAATGAAGTCTCCTTTGGAAGCCATCTCTCAGCCTGAGACCCAACTTTGTTTCCTTTCCTCCCAAGTGATACAGAGAGAATTTCCGGCACACACCCCAGCCTGGTATGTGGGCCCCGGGGAGGAGAGCAGCTGCCCCATGTGCACACCACAGCCCTGTGGGGTAGAGGCAACATAGAAAAACCATTAGAGGTGAACAGAGTGCGCGGACCGGAGGATACCTGGGAACATGTGAAAGGAAGATGAGGAGGAGGCTGGAGTGACTTGTGCTAGGGAACACAGAAGAGTAGAAAATGGATTTTATCCCATGGTGGTTGGTTTCTCCTTTTAAAAACACAGACTATCTTTTTTTTTTAACTTTATGATGACTCTATACATGGGAACAATGTCTCGATCGTATGCATACCCGGTTTCCTTTCCCTGCTCTCCCTTGGCACCCCCAACATGGATCCCTCTCTCATTGAGCTTTCTTACAATCTCAAGGCAAGGGGGAAACTGGCTCAATGCAAAAAGTCTCAGGCTAAGTCTTAGTCTTAGTCTTAAGTCTTAGTCTCACTACTAAGTTGAGCTAATGAACACTCCTAGGTGAGTATAATCCACTTTAGAGCTGAGGAAACAGACTCACAGGGTAGAGTCCCTCTAAGATCACTAGGGACAGGGCTGAAAGCCAAGTGCTTCAACAGCCCTGCTCCTGGATGTAAGCCTAAATGGCAGCTACAGTTTGAGAAGCCCAAAGGCACAGTGGGCTCTGCTTCTGATGAGCAGGTAGCAGATGGTGAGCGAGGTGCCAGAGGCCATTGTCTCAAGATATGGAGCCCAGAGAGATGGTCTGCTTTTCAGAAAGCATGAATACTTCTCTGGTCCAAGGAACTGAAATAAAGATGTGAAAAAGGCCTTGGTAGATTGTAGGTGAACACAAAGAAGTACAGATCCCAGGAGGAATTCCCACCTCTTCCCTGCAAGAAAGCAGCTGACGTCCTAGCTCCAGAGAAAGGTCTGGTGGCTCACCTGATGGCAATTATGTTTAAGCTCAGATCTAGACACAGAGCCTAGTGGAAAGGTACCTTGGTGCTGGATATTTGGTCCAATTTTGCTACCAACTTGCTGTTCGACCTTCCTAAGGCTCTCCCCATACCCAGGCCTCAACCTCTTCCTGCAGAAGATAGATGCACTACATGACAACTGCCATTCCCTTCTGGTGACGTTGTAAGCCCCAAGTGCTCCTTTTGTTAGCATCTCAGCCTTGTCTGTATTCATGAGAGGGAACGGATGGGGAAAGGGTAAGTGTCCCCTGCCCAGTCCTCACCTGGAGAGTTTCTCAAGACCCATATCCACCTTCTGCATCTGGATTGGTTGTCTTGCTCCTAACCACCATTCACCACACTTTACAGGTTTGACTCATGCCTTGTTTGGGTTTGGCATTGCTGCCGTCAAGGTCCAAGGCTGATCACCATGACAGGCAGTAATTAGCAGAGCCCAAATCCTCGACAGTAACCACGGAGTCAAAAAACCTGCACATCTTGTTCCTTTTCAGTTGCCTTCCCTGATGCTGTTCATAGGGATAGTCGGGATCTTGTGGCATGCTTGCCACATCTGCTCCTGGGCTTTCGCACAGCCAGTCAAGCCAGGGAGCCTGCCAGTGTTAGAGCATCTGTAGTTTACTTAGGAATAGTCCAGCTGATGGTTTCTCAACACTCAGCTTCCACGTGTGTCTCTCTGATCCTGTGAGAGCCGCTTTCCTTTGTCCCTGCTACTGACAGCCAGGAAAAGTGTACTGAGAAACCCAGAATGCTATCTGGCATGACTTTCTAGGTAGCAATGAATAAGCAGTATCAATAAGACAAAGCTTATCCTCAAAGGAAATGTGACCCCTGGCTGTGTGTTGAACATCCTGTCCATCGCTCGATCCATTCCAGTCATGTTCCACCACTGAAATATGTCTGAGGAACCCAGCAGGTACTCTAGGACACAGACACCCCTGAACGTAACCTGAAAACACAGAGTCCCCAAGACAGACAACTGTCCCAGCTGGCTGCTCTGCCAGACCCAGAGGGCAGTATGGGTTTCCCATGAGGACCTCCTAGAGAGACACCGCACTCACCACTCATGTTGGGCTTCTTCTGCCTTTCCTGGGGCTCCTCTGGGAATGACAGAGATGGTGTGGGGAGACAGGCGCCAAGGATTGCCTTACCATTTATAGAAGCCTCTCCTACACACCCCAATTAGAATTCTAATGAGGTGGGCGAGGCACCAGGTCATTCCTGTAGTGCCTGTAAACGTTTCACTTACAACATAGCCGTCACCCAATGGAAGGTCATCATGCTTATGCAAGACGGGCTTGGGGAGAAGAAAGGAGATGAAAGAAAGTCGAATGGTTTGTTCTTAGGATTTCTTATTTTATTTACAAAGGTAAGTGACTTCCTGGAACCCCCAGCATTTAGGAAACTTGTCCCAAGCTCATGCCAGGAAGGCTTTTGTGACAAGGAGATGTCTAGAACTTAGCGACATCCTTTCTCTCAGTGCACATGTATTATTAGGGCTAACTGCCTCCACACGCCACAGTTCATGTGCCCAGGGATGAGGGTAATAAGGTACATTTGGGGGAAGCTGAGAGCCCTAAGTTCCAGTGCTGGTTAGGCCCTGGGTCATCATTCCAATCTGAAGCTTGGAAGCTTTTGTTTAGGTTTGAGGATAAGCATACCCAAACTCTCACCTCACAAGGATGGAGGATTAATTCAACATGATTACTTAAGTGGAAAGTGAATATATGTGTCTCATCATGGACTATACCAAAGATCTTGAAATCAGATGGCAGTTAGATTCCAGGTTAGGGGGGCACAGTCTTTTTTTCATGAAGCACTAGAAATGACCACTGACTTTCCAGCTGCATGCTCTCTCCAGGAGTGTAGGAGGAGTCACTGACATGATTTTTGTCCCCAGCTTTAAAGGGGAGATTAAGGGCTGGTAAGGCTGCTCAGTGGTTAGGAACCTTTTCTGCTTTACCGGAAGACCAGTTTTGTTCCCATTACCTATATCAAGTGGCTCACAGTCACCTCCAGGGACAGCTGGCTCTTTGGGGGGGCACAGCTGGAATCACAGTTCTTTTGAGAAGCTGAGACAGGAGGATTATAGGCTAGCTTGGGAAAGGGGGATAGGGATAAAGCACAGTAACAGGACATTTGCACAAAGGGCCTGGCTTCAGTCTCTAGCAATAAATAAATAAATACACTGCGCTGTAACTGTCTGCTTAGTATGTCCCCACCCCTAGACTGAGCTCTGTGGAGGTACAGGCTGTATGTTATTAATTTTCTCCTCAAAACCTAGATGGGGAGTTGACAATGGTGAGAACACAAACCTGTTTGACTAAAAATTAAAACATTATTTTATTGGCATGTGTGTTCTGTGCATGCGTGAATGCATGTATCTCCACCGTGCATACGTGGAGATCCGAAGACAACTTTGGGGTGTCTGCTCTCTCCTTCTGTTTTGTTGAGGCAGGGCCTCTCTTGTTTCTGCCATGCTGCTACTCTAGGCTAGGTGGTCCTCAAGGTTCTGAGAAATTCTCCTGTCTCTGTCTCCCACTCCCTAGGATTGCTGATGTGTGCAGCCATGTCCAGCCTTTTATGTGGGTTCTAGGGATCTAATTCTGGATGCCAGGCTTGTGTGTCAAGCATTCTTATCTACTGAGCAATCTCACTGGCCCCTGCTTGAATACATGAATGAATGAATGAATGAATGAATGAATGAATGAATGAAACATTAAGAGGAAGATGTCAACATCTATCCTTGTGGTGGTTCCTGTGGCCATTGCCTTCACGAGTGTTACCTTTTTTCCACCATCACATACATATCCAGCGTGGGTTCTATTGTTGTTGCTGTAGTATGAAGGGGGCAAACAGATAAACTTGAGGCTATGCAACTGTAGGATTGGGACCCAAATTTAAATGTCTCTAGATCTGGTCTGCTCAGTCTCTGAGGTCACTTCCTAGATGATGAGGGAGCTTGGCCTTTTTAGGGTCCTGATGGTTTTTGGAGAGGTAGCTTGGCACCTATTCCTGGTAGACAGTCAAGAAGAGAGCAGAGGTTTCAGAGGTATTTGGCAAAGAGTCCTGAATCCCATGTGGAGGTTTGAGCGTGGCTGTGGTTCATGCTGTTCCACAAGCTGTGACTCTGGGGAAGGCCTTAGTTATGCAGCATCCATCCTAGCAGGAGTCTTAAAAGTTGCTGTGTGACCCAATGAGGAAGCACTGTGCGTACTCTGGAGTGTGGAACAGTAGAAGTAAGAGTTTATCCATTAGTGCTAGCATTTCTGTTGGCTGAGAGCCAGGGGAAATTGGACGCTGGGCATTCCTTTGAATAATATGACAAAGTAACTCGAAGAGGACAAGCAGGTGGTACTGCCCTTGGGGAAGAGCCTGAAGTTATACAGACCCGGGTCCATCCTCTGGTTTTGTCAGGTCATCCCATCATTCAGAGCTTCCGTTTCCTTGTCTGTAAAACTGAAGCAGAATTGTTGTGAGAATTAAAGGAGTCATAAAGAGCTTAATTAGCATGTCCTCTGGCACAGCCCAGCGCAAGCAGTCAGTGCTGAGATTATTAAAATTGTTATCCTTAAAGAACTGCACAGCTCTGAGTGTCACGAATTTTGTCACAAGTGTCCACTACACTGATGCCTGGTCATGTGGTCTTCCCTTAGACCCCAGTACGGTAGATAAACATAGACACTGGACTCAGAAGACCCAGATGCAAGTCCAGGCACTAGGGCTTTCATGCTGTGTGGCCTTGGCTGGAGACTTTCACATTGACCTCTGCTGCCTGACCACGAATCCTGCTGAGCTGCAGGGAAACCCAGAACTACTGTTTAGTCATGGCTAGGAATAGTTCCTGAGACATTGCTTGGGCCGGTTTTCCTTGTCTCCTTCAGGGTTGCCCATCCAGGCTGGCCAGCAGCCTGTTAACTCCCTAGCAGCCAGGTGCAGCAGGGAGTCTGCCTGAGCCTAATGCTAGCTGTGGGAGGATTGCATCATGACCACTGCCACAGCCCCAACCTGCAGGCAAGCTATAATTGCTAGCTTTGTCACAATTTCAGCTAAATGATTTTCAATTCATAGTTGAGTCAGACAGCTATACACAGGATGAAATTCCTGCTTGGCCACACTGTGCAGCCCAGACACCAGGTAAGATGGAGGACACAAATGGAGGCTTTTAAAAAGAGAAGCCCATTGATCATTTGCCTTTTTTCTCCCTCTAATTAAGGGATTTAGAGTGCTGAAGATTTCACAACACAGAAAGCACAGGCCCTGAGAAGTTGTTCAGCCCAGAAACATCTTCAACACAAATCCCACACCTAAAGCTCAGGGACTATCATGGTGGACAGAAAGACTTGAACAATCAAGAAGACCTGGACATATGACAGGAGAGCAGCACTCACAATATCTCAGTAATATGGCTGTCTAAACAAGACCTGACAACGACACCAGTTGACATAAATGGAGGAACTTTTAGGGGCTTTACCCCTAGAAGAGCTATAGGCAAATTATGAGTGATGAGAGAGAGAGAGAATAAGTTTTCCCTAGGGATATGCCCCCTAATTGATTAGCTAATGCCAAGTGGTCAAACCTGAACACACGTGCATACACACACACATGTGCACACATACTGAATACATATATAAGTTTAATCTGCTGAGTTTATTTAATACCGTGTGTGTGTGTGTGTGTGTGTGTGTGTGTAAATACATGAATTTGAGCATGGGGTTAGGACATGGGAGGGGAGGAAGAAACGGGGAGTATGATGCAAATACAGTACACATTTGTAAAAATGATAAAAGGAAATTAAGAAAATGAAAAATAATTTGTTTTTTTTTAAATTCAGAAGTAAATTGTTATTGGATGTTATTGTTACTTGATGCTGGAGCTGATGGTGCCTCTGTCACCTTGTAGCTCTGTGAAGCTTGCTGTGGGGCCTTCCATGTCCACACACACACTCACACTCACACTCACGCACTCATGCACTCACCACTATTCCTGATGTCAGGTTGTGTGCTAAGAGTTCCACATCTGTTAACTTCTAAAGCCTTTTGGAGAATACTAATCCATTTCACAGCTAAGAAATTTAGCTTACAGAAGCTAATTGTCTGCCTTGATAAGGTAATGTGGACCCGCTAGGATCTACCTGACCCAGGTCCTTCCATTCAGTGAAGCCTGGTCCTTAGGAAGACTCTCACCTGGATCTTCTACCAGGGAGACTGATGTTACTGATCTCAGTGGTAGTGTTAGCAATCCAGGGCTCAACAGGAAAGTAAGGACCCTTGGGATCTGATGCCAGAAACATCAACTTCAATGTTTGTGTCCCTATTTCCTATTCCTGCTCAAACACAATGAATCAAAACCTTGTAGGAAGAGTAGGTGTCCGATGATCCCTCCTAAGTCATCTATGTGCGTGTCTCTGACTGTCTGCTGCAAGTGGCACAGTGACTTCTAAGTGATGCCCTTACTTAACAGTCAGACAAGAAGCAACAAAAAATTTCAAAGATGATAAGCTAATGGCCAAATGGGTGTATATCACTTGTACTCAATTTCCAGAAAGAGTGATAGATACTATTATGGCGACAGGTGAGGTTAGCTTATTAAAGAGGATGCATTTCAGACAAACCAGGAAGGAGAAGGTCGAGGAGAGGCACGTGAACAGTGATGGAGAGTCTTCATTCCACCCGCTGCACATGGCTTTCTGTGGAGCACACAGTGCTTGGAGTCAGTAGGGAGGGTTGGACAGGCTTGCCTCCACTTTTCATCCCAATGGTTACCCTAAGTTCTCAGACCTAGAAGAGAAATCGGTGGGTGGGTCTCAACCTGATACAAGACTCTGTTGGAAAGACTGGCTTCTCTGCCAAGCTCTCTTGGCCATTCATGAGCACACGTGGGGAAAAAACAAATTCGGAAAAGAGACGACAACCCACCATCGGGTTCCTGATGGTCCACCTGCAGGGCCAAGCTGTAGCCAGAGAGAACACCAGGAAATGACGGAGGCAAGGACAGCTTGCTGGAGGATGCAGCTTCTCAGGAAGAAAACAGACCAGAGGCCACGAAGCTCAGCTCTTTATTTTTCTGATCATGCACCAAGGCTATAAATTAATGCTTGGCCTAAGATCTCAGAATGGTGACTTGAACCACAGAGCAGAAGAGAGTGCAGGGGCTCTTCCTTCCCTTTGGGGATCCCCTTTCACCACTAAGGCTGGCGCACCTGGGACTTCTAACTGGGAGAACTCTGTTTTGGCCAGCCAGTTTAGTCATTTCCTGTTTTTCAGTTGAGAAACTCCCGAGACACCTTCTTAGCTGTAGTGTGATGAGGCACATTTTTAAGTTTATTCTTCAACAATGTCATACATGTATATGAAGCAATCCGATGACTCCCACCCCATCTTCTCTTAGTTCTTTCCCACCTTCTCCACCTCCTCCCTCTTTCCTCCAACTCACTACCCCACAGTTGTGTCTCCAAGTTTTGTTCTGTAACCCACTGCGTTTAACTAAGGCAGTCTGTGCGACCATGGATTTGGAGTGATCCAATTTGATTTGTCTTCAGCAAATAGAGGAAAATTTAAAGACTAGAATTTGTGTAACAAAATGCAAAATGTTTCATATCCCCTGTCGTTTTGCTGTGTTGACAATAAATATGCATAAATCATAGTCACAAGGGAAAAGTATCTTCTTCTGAGGAAGGATTAGTGAAGTAGGGTCCTGCCTTTACTACAATGATGATTCACGACAGGAGAGGCAAGTAGAACGCAAAGAAAGTAATTATACATCAGGGATCAGAAAGGTTTGCCTACTAAATGTGGTAAAGATTCACAAGAAAGTGAACATTTCACAATGACATAAAAGATAGCAGAAACTAGAAGAAAGAACATTCTCATCAGCATAAAGGTAGGATGAGGTCTGAGTGCATCCATGGAACGACATCTGGAAGGCACCCGACAGCATGTGACCAGCTCTCCTATCAGCCATTTTCCAGACCTACTCACCATAAACTGAAGTTTAGGCAGCTTCTGAAATAAGGAGCCATGGACAGAAGCAAAGGGCCCAATGCCTGTTCTCATTTGTCCTCGTCGCACACTGGGTGACTTACATAGAAGGTGATTCCTCGGTTGTGCTGCTTTTTGGGTACACGCCTGAAGAAATCGAAGTTGGTACACAGCAGAGACATCTGCCCACTCGTGTCCATTCAGCACTATTCACAGAAGCCCAGTCACAGGAGCAGAGTCAATGCCTATTCTAGATGAATGGGTAAAGCAAAGGTGACATATAACTTTGAGTTAATCATAAGTAAGAATGAGATTGTGCCATTTGCAAGAGAATGGATGGAAAACTGTATTAACTGGAATAAGACAGAGTTCAAAAGACAACCCAGCGTATTTTTTCTCATATGCAGAATATAAATTAAAAAAATATAAGTGAAAGGGAGGAATGGCAGAGAACTGGGAGGAAGACAGGGAGGGCAAAGGGAATGTGATCAAAGCACATTGTGTGCATATGCAAGATGTCATTATTTTTAATATTTGCTATTCATTTCTTTAAAGGATTTGGCACTAAAGAAGTTCCATCAGTGAATTTGGTGCCAGGAACTGTACTTGCCCTGCTAGACAAGTTCTTTACCACTGAGCTGATTCCCAAGATAGCACATTAATTTACGGTTGGGAAATCTATTGTCTGCTGGCTGCATTTAACTGGGAGTTTTGGTCTTCATCAGATTAATCCTAAACTAAAGCTTTCTTACTTCTCTGGAGCAAAGTGGGGATTCCCAGGCAGCATGTTTAGATCCTAGTTTCACGCACCAGTAAAGGGAACTATACAATAAGAGAGTCGTAAACTTTAAAGAGCTGAGGCTTGTTCTGACACAATGTGGTTCCTCCTAACAGGGTGTCAATAACTTTAAACCAAAGACGTGATGTGTGAGCAAGGCTACCACCTTGACTACCAGAAGACAGACTAGGTAACAGGAGTCTGGAATGCTTGGAGAAATAGTTCTGTTCACTTCTCTGACATAAAAATGTCTAGAAAATCCAAATAATGTTTGCTCCTCATGGTACAGCAATTTGTGAGGACCCAAGAGAGGAAACAGACTTATTAATTTAAGTCAATTACAACTTAGAATAAAAATCTTCTGTCTTCCTCCAGCAAGCCCCTAGCACTCTGTTTCTCCTGTTTTTCCCAGCAAGTTCTCTGGCTCAGATTCTGTGTCCTCAGCATTTGGATAAAATAGAAGCCTTGCATTCTGGAGATTTGAAGGTTTGGCTCTAGTCAGGGCTTCTCTCTAACACACTTGGAGACCTTGAGAGATTCAGGGTTCTGTTTAAATTGGAAGGTGTCAACCTTTTCCTCAGCCAATACATTACCTCATCTTCTTACCCATCAGGAGCATCTCTCATTAAACACAGAGATTGTCAACAAACATATCCACCTCTACCCTATTCCTGATTCTTAGTGAGACTCTCTGAACAAGATGATCATAATGTATTTTGTATCCATATCCCACTCCTGAGTTTTAAGATTCTACATTTAAATTAGAGCCTTGTGGGGAAAAAGCAGGCACAGATGTAGTTATCCTTGTATACAGCTTGATGATGCCTGGAAAGACTTAAAAGAAGATGCTAACTATGGTTTTCTCTTGGGAGAGGATCTAGGAACCCGATGATGAAGAAACTATAGCCGTTGATTTTGTTGTTTGTTTTTGTGGTACTGGGGACTGAGCCAAGGACTTGGCACATGCTAAGAAAGTACTCTATCACTGAGATATATTGCTAATTCTCAGCCGTTTGAGGCAGAGTTTCACTATGTGGCCCAAGCTGGAGTGGGACTTCTGATCTGCCTGCCTCAGCTTCCCAAGAGCTGAGAGTATAGGTATGTGCTACCATGCCCAGGAGGACTTGGGGAATTTTATTTGGCTGCCTGTCACAGAGTCCCAAAGAATGGCACTTAATCACACAAGTGGTTTTATCTTCCGTCTATCTAAATGAAAAGTTTAGACAGGCCATCAGAGCTGATACATGATTTAAGGAATTGCTTCCAGTTCCATCTGGCTTTACCTGGCCTCAAGCTCATAGATAGTTCGTGCACCTCTGGGTGACACCCTGTGTTTCTGGCAGGAAGGCAGAAGGGCAAAGAGCACTGACAGCTGGTTATGTAATAAGGTATCCCGGAAGGATACCTCAGCCACTTCTGGTGAAACCACGGCTGAATGCTACTGCTCCCCTCAGCTTTGAGGGGCTGGCAAAGAGAGCTGTCTTGCTGGATTGATGGCATGCATACAATGCAAGTTCAGTGCAAAACTGGGGTCTTATTAGTAATAATGAAGAGATGGGGCATTGACCTGGTGGTCACAGTGTGTCTATCATACATGCATCGTCTTTTCAAACAATAACACCAACAGAAGAAAGCCCCAGGAACAAAAAATACAGCATGAAACACGACACAGCAATGACGAAGTGGAAACCACATCAGGCTCCCAGCACAACCAAGAAATAACCAGAAATGTCTTCTAAGGTTGTACAACAAATAAGAAGAAAACACACATATCTAAGGAAATCTGCTAAACCCTGGTGGGAGTGGCAAGAGCTGTGCTCTCCAATCATGTGCTGTCCTATTCTTCCTCTGCTTGGGTAGCAAAGCTCCACTCCAGGCAGCAGGCTCTCCTACATTGTTTACTGCTCTGTGTCATTCCAGGGCTAGGCCCTCACTGCACACAGTCTGGGATTTTAGAGTTCTTTATCCCATGGCTGTGGCTTTAGTTTTGTTCTCACAGATGAACCTATTCTAAAGGAGACTTACTTGGTCCTTCTAGGGCTAGGAATCACTACAACAGAAAACAAAGAATGGAATGAATAACTGAGACATCTGAGTTCAGGTCCTCTGTTCTCATGGCAACGTCACTGTCTGTCTCTGGAAATCCATTCTTCCATTGGGGTGGAGAGACAAACAGACACACACAGACACACACAAAGAAAGAGAGAGAGAGAGAGAGAGAGAGAGAGAGAGAGAGAGAGAGAGAGAGAGA
>NW_021604587.1:18112108-18118235 GCF_004785775.1 Grammomys surdaster
AGAGAGAGAGAGAGAGAGAGAGAGAGAGAGAGAGAGAGAGAGAGAGACAGAGAGAGAGAGAGAGAGAGACAGAGAGAGAGAGAGACAGAGAGAGACAGAGAGGAGACAGAGAGAGACAGAGACACAGAGAGAAATAGACAGAAATAGAGAGACAGGGAGAAAAAGAGAGAGGCAGAGAGAGATAGTAGTCTTAGCAAAGAAAGACATCTCACACTATGCTAAGAGCTGTGATCTAACCCTGCTGTCCCTAGACCCCTCTGCCCCATCCTTCTTTTCCTCTTCTCCCTTTTCTTGTTCTCTCTAGCTTTCCACTTACATCCCTCCCTTTCTCTGTGAAGAGTATGTGTCACCTGAAACTCTCCAGAGGACATGTTGGAGATGGAGGGTGTCCTTTGATACAAGCTGTTAAAACTGACAATGCTCCCATTAAGGCAAAGGGACCTAGGGCAAGAAGGCCCTAGTGGGAAGCTAAGACATATAGCTAGGAGAAAATGGAAGTAAAGGGACAATCTATGCACACTCAAGAGGTTTAGCCAGAACAAGGACTTACATATGAAAACCATAAGCACTTTCTGTTTCCTCCCCAGCTTCTCTCCTTTCCTGGGTATGGAAGCATGGGAAGGGGATATGACTTTTTGTCATGTGCCAGCCTCCACTTGCCTTCCTGTGGATTCTGAGCCTTGCAGACTTAAGCCATTTACCAGGCTGTCCCCTTATGCACACACTTGCTATATACCCTTATGTATTAAATTTTTTCCTTCAAATACTTTTTTTCTTTTTTTCAACTTGCGTATCCACTTTAGAGTTGACCCAAGTAATAACATAAGAGTTTGCTGTGTTGGGCATTTGCTAAAGCATATGAAAATAAACCTGTTTATTCCTGTGTGAGTGCTCAGGGTGTAACAGTCTGGGACCATCAACCATGATCCCTTCCAGTCCTTGCAAGGGTTCTCCGATCGTTATTGTCACCTCACACAGGAAGGACCAACGCTTCTCTGAGAGATTAAACATCTTTCCCAGGAATACAAAGGCATTGAAGACAGAGGAATACTCAACACCACTGCTGTCCTCAATGCTTGGCTCTTTTATTGCTGTTTGCCCTGTAGTTGAGAAGGAGTGGGGGAGAGGAAGACAGAAGCACATCAGTCTACAGAGCCTTGTTCAGTCCTCACAAAGACCCGAGCTCCAACACCCATCTTTCCCTCCAGGGTAGACTCTGCCTTTTCCACCTCACAATAGAGCATGTCTGCCACCAAGCTATTGCTTTGATGTGAACCTGGGGAGTGGTGGCTTTGTTTCCAGGTAATCTCCCACTATAGCTATGCCCTGGATGGAGCTGTCAGAAGCCTGCTTAATCCTACCCTTTCAGAGTTCTAGTCCAGCTCCTCCTGGATGTTTGCTTCTTGCCTGGGCAAACACAAGGCTTTGCTTTACCTTCACGTGGGACCTAGGTTGCCAGTACAGTAGTAGGCTGTGGCCATTCACTCTGGAACAAATGGTAAGCATTCTTGCAGCTTCTCTTAATCCTAAACAGCACCTAAGTGCCTAACACAGATGTCTCACTTGGTTGATAAACAGAGACAGGATTCTCTGCCACCTGTCCTCTGGTCCCTTCACCTATCAAGCAGCTGGTACATGAATCCAAAAGACATCAAAGGGTCATGTGAGCACCTGACTTTGGCCTACCTGTCTACTTTAGTCTCCTCTGATAACAGCTGGGTCTAAACCCTCAGAGGCAGGGAAGGCTGTAGGAGAGCATGCGAGGCATTTGCTAT
The DNA here is from genome assembly GCF_004785775.1 of Grammomys surdaster. Classification (NCBI taxonomy): domain Eukaryota; kingdom Metazoa; phylum Chordata; class Mammalia; order Rodentia; family Muridae; genus Grammomys; species Grammomys surdaster. Next base: position 18,113,884 of record NW_021604587.1, read on the forward strand.
GGACAGAGAGCATGTCAGTCACTGTTATGGATACTGTTAAATATAGATTCTGTTATCTTATTAAACATCAGTCAATAGCTTGCAATCTCAGAAGGAAATATCACCAAACACATCTTACAGATAAGGAAATTCTGGGGATTTTTAAAGGACTTGCCCAAGGCCACCCAGATATTAAAGAACAGAGTGAAGATTTGAACCCAGGTCCATCTAACTCTACAGTCCCCCGTCCTTACCACTGCGGTCATCATTACCTCTGGACGAGAGACAATGGTTTACAAAAGCATTTTGGGATGATCTAAATCAGAGTTTCCAAAGAAAAAAGTATGCTCTAGAATATTAGTTTCTTAAATCTGAAAGAGGAAGGGACAAAAAACTGTTGGAAGAAGTTGGCTAAACGAAAGTAGGTGTTTTCACTGTAGCTATTCTGAGTTTTTATAATTATAAAGTCCGTATCAGTTCTTCAAAGGGAACTATAAATATGTCTCATGGTCCCCATTACCTAAGGAGATTGTTTATATGTGAACATACACACACACACACACACACACACACACACACACACACACACACACACACAGAGTGTTTTACAGACTAGTTTGGAAAATACTCACCCTTCACATCCTTTTTTTAAGTATAAAAAGGAAGGAGGAAACTTGCCCGGAAAACAAGATAATCCAAAGCAGGATGCTTTGAGCACATCATAGCTTCATTTCTGGTCTGCCTATTTCCATAAACAATGTTGTTTGTTGGTCATTAAGAAGGAAGTAAATACCACATGCCAATCACTGGGGTGAATGAGACACAATAACAACCTCACAGCACTGTGTGGTTGACATTGAGAAAGCCAAGGGCCTGAGGTTAGGGAAGTTTGTGTAGGGATGAGTGGCTGGAAGTTTTCTGACCTCTGCCATGTGTCAGTATACTCTTGGAAATCTGAGATACCTTCTGTATTACTAATCTATCCATCCCAAATAGCAAGCCATTGTCTGGTTCCAATCCCATCCTCAAAATTCTCTTAAGATAGTGAAAGAACCAATAGGAAAATGTGTCCAGTTCTCTGACTTTTGTTGACACTGGATGAAACTCTTCTGTAATGGGAAGGGGATGGCAGGGGAGGGGATGGTTCCTAGAGTGTCTAACCCCAAAACCATCACAGAATGTCAGCAGGAAGAGATCTTGGTGACTCAGCATTCCAATCCCAGGCTGCAAATGAACAGGTAGTAGGGGAGGATCAAGGCTTGCTGTGGTCTCCTGGACTTGTGGTCCAGCCTGGTGTACTTGCTGTACTCGCTAAGCCTGCAGTTGATCTTCAGTGTGACACCTAAGCCACTTGAAGTGGAAAGTCAGAATCCTTCTACTTATATGTAACTGTGTGCCCTTAGGTAGGTCACTCTCCATGTCTGGCTCTGTTCACTTACTCTAAGAAAGAGGAATTTGGATTTGAGGTTTCCTTTGCCTCCATATTTCTGTGGGTGTTCCACAGAAGAGGCCATCTAGTCAAAAGTCAAACCACCGTCAATCTACAGGTCCCTCTCAGTGTCCCCATTTTTGTCCATTAACTGGCCATGTTCTCTGAAATTATGTTCCATCCTTTGAGGTCTCAGATGGGTGAGACTTGCTGCTGGGAAAGCACAAATTAAAGCTAACATGCTGGGACAAGAGTGGATGAATGGGATAGTCCCATCAGCTGCCATAAGGTTCTGCAGTATCTATTTGCATTTCTGAGTCTTGACTCAGAAAGGCGTTAAATTTATCTCCTTTTTTGTCTCTTTCTTTGAGGTGCTTTACAGAACCTAAGTGTGCTTTTTCAGGTACTTTGAGTTTCTTCAATCTTTGACTAAAGCTTACCTTCCAACCACGGGGCTGCCATTTTACCATGTAGCTGATCTCCATGCCCACTTAAAGACACACAGACACACACACAGACACACACACACACACACACACACAGAGAGAGAGATGCACACACATACAGACATACATAGACACATACACATACACACACACACACACAGACACACACACACACACAGCCTTTTCTTCTCCGTTCTCCTGGAATGTTGAGATTTATAGCTTGCCACCCCTGGGATTTTTCTTCTAAATTCTCATAACATTGTTTGCTTTGAAGAAGCTTTGAGTTTACCTAACTTTAAAAATTAAATGGGAAAGGTGGCTTGGTGGGGCTACTATGTAGCCTGTAAGAAGCAAGAGAAGTCAGCTACCCCTGAAGGTGTCTCAGGGGTGGGGAAACCCCTTTCTCTGCCAATCCTAATGTTGCAGGATAGAACAAGACCTGGAACCATGACAACACCGAGATGTTGAAATGGTGCCACCAAATGTCTTGACAACCCTTTAATTCTCCACAGTGCCCCTGATTTATAGACAAAAACTTTTAAAGGGATGGTTCCAGAGCAAGTATCTCTTCAGATCAGATCATCCCCATAGCCCATCCTTCAAGACTCATATGTAGCCAGGAAGGTGGTCCCAATGTTGGTAGGTTTGGAAAGTTGGGTGGTTTTCATAAGTTGTAACTATTTTCTCCCAGAACAGAAGCATCATGATTAGTCATTGGTGACTTGGTGTACTAAAGAGGTCTTAGCCTTGGCTGGAATGAGCTCTAAGGTTTGGGCTTAACATAAAGCAGCACTTGATACAACTCAGAAAGAAGGAATGGTGTATCACAGGATGGTGGACTTGCTAGCACCGAGGACAGATCCAGGGTGAACGAACACAGACAACGGTGGCAGCGGTGGCGGTGGCGGTGGTGGCAGCAGCAGCAGCAGCAGCAGCAGCAGCAGCAGCAGCAGCTTCTCCTTTCTTTAGTCTGGAGAGTTGAGTCCTGGGAAATGCCTGAGAAGGTTTCTCTGGCCTTCTACTAGAGACTAAATGGGGGTCCCCCAATTAGTACCCAAATTCTTCCCAAAAGAAAACAATGGAAACACCTCTCCAAACATATCTACAGCTATGGTGGCCACATCTCTTCCCTCAACCTTAACTCCGTCATCCATTTCTCCTGTGAGGTTTGGTAATAAACACTTTGGAAGCCATGTATTTGAAAGAGAGTAAGGAGGGGTCTTATGGAAAGGTTTGGAGGGTGGCAGGGAAGGGGGAAGTGATGTAAGTATATTATAATCTCCCAAAAAAACCAAATTAACATACAAAATGAAGCCATTTCTTATTTCTATCTTCAATACTGAGGCTCCTGGAGAATAAATACACTCTCTCTGTGAGGCCATCTGGTTCTACCATCTGGGAGAGCCATTGATAGCAGGTGCTGCTCGGGGGATTCCCTGCATGTTTATTTTCTGCTTTCTCCACCAGGCAGTTATTATTTCTGATTGGTGGCTCATGGATTAGCTCTTCTGCTCTGATTTCTCGATGAGATAATTGGAAAGTTGGCTACTCTTCCCTATCATTTCACTCCGCCGCGGGCCACTTTGGAAGCCAATGCTAATTTGATATTTTTTATGGCTTTTCCAGGGAGAGTGAATAATTATTTAACTTGTAGCCATGGCAGTGATTAGGAATGACTAGAGAAACCTTAGATACTCCCAAGTCTCCAACTCATGAAAAATGACACGGGAAAAGTGTGACTATTTTCCCTATTTCATAGAGCGTCTTTCTCAAGATCAAATAGGATCATGGTAAGACTTGAATCCAGAGAATACAGATCTTGGGCATGGTTCTGTCACAAACCGTGCATCCACTTCAAGCCTCAGTTTTATTTTCTGTAAAATTGAGATGGATTTGTTAATTCACTCGACAGACATTTGATTGCTGCCAATGTACAAAGCACTGTGTGCAAGACCCTTCTACCTACAGCATGCTGCATTCATACATTTGTATATCCGTGGACACCTTTAAAAGGAATGGTGTAAGTTTGCATAGTAAGTAAGGGATTCCTGGTGACATATTCATGTATTCTTTTCACTCCCTCCTCATCCCTCCTCCTCATCCCTCCTCCTCTTCCCTCCTCCTCATCGCTCCTCCTCTTCCCTCCTCCTCTTCCCTCCTCCTCATCCCTCCTCCTCCCTCCTCCTCCTCCCTCCTCCTCCTCCCTCCTCCTCCTCCCTCCTCCTCATCCCTCCTCCTCATCCCTCCTCCTCATCCCTCCTCCTCATCCCTCCTCCCCTTCTCTAACTCCCTTTAGCAGGTCCCCTCCCCCACAGCCCTCCTCTGCTTTCATGTTATATAGATTTCATTACCCTCCCTTCTCTTAAGATTGCTTCGTCTCTTCTCATTGTCCACTACCGATTTCACCACACAGACACACAATGAGACACACACACACACACAGAGAGAGAAAGAGAGAGAGAGAGAGAGAGAGAGAGAGAGAGAGAGAGAGAGAGAGA
>NW_021604587.1:18118245-18138340 GCF_004785775.1 Grammomys surdaster
AGAGAGAGAGAGAGAGAGAGAGAGAGAGAGAGAGAGAGAGAGAGAGAAATTAAATAGATTTGTCCCGAGCCTGACTTATTTTGTTTAACCTAGGATATTTAGTTCCATCCATTTTCCTGCAAAGACTTTTACTTCATTTCTCTTTACAGCAGAATAAAATGTTGTGATGATGTACATTTTATTATTTTATTTATTTATCTAGGCTGCTTCCATATCTTGACTGTACATGGTACAACAATAAACAAAGGATTTTTGTAGAATTCAAGGCCCGGTCCTTTGGGTATAGACTCAGGAATGGTATCATTGGCTCCTGTGGCAGTTTTATTCTTATTTTTGGGGAAAGTCTCTGTATGGATTTCGTAAACACCAGTTGATGTTCCCAGTGGGGCTCTTCTTTCTCTATACTTCTGGCAGCAACTGTTTTCTTGATTCTGACTAAGGTGAAATAGAACCTCAAAACTTTTTTTCTTAAAGATGTATTTTATTTTTAGTTATGTATATATGTGTGTGGGGGTGGGGTTCAGAGCCTGAAGGTACTGGATTCCCTCTGGAGCTGGAGTTACAGGAGGCTGTGAGCTGCTGACATGGGTGCTGGGGACTGCACTCCAGTCCTATGGAATGACGATATTGTTATACTTAGCTCTTAGCCACTGAGCTACCTGTAACTCTCAAAGCAGTTTTAACTTGTATCTCCCTGATGGCTAAGGATGTTGGACACTTTCCAAATGTTTACTGGCCATCCGTGAGTGGCGGTTTGAGAGCTGCCTCTTCAGTTCATTAGTCCATCGTTGACTGGGGAAAAAATTGGTGTCCTTTTTTTTAGTCTATTTTATATTCAAGATATCAACCCCTATCTGATATATAGTTGGCAAAGATTTTTCTGCCATTCTGTAAGCTTCTACTTGACTCTGGTGATTATTTTATTCACTGTTCAGAAGTTTATCAATTTCATGTGATCTCATTTGTCAATTTTTTGAGTTGTTTTCTGTGCCACTGGGAAAAGAACTGGAGTTCTTTTCAAAAAGTTCTTTTTTTTTTTTTTGCATTATACTTCTTTTTTTTTTCTTTTTTTTTTTAATTTCTTTTTTTTTTTTTTGAACATGAAATGCTTTTTTTTATAGCATGTTTTACAAGGGGAGGGGGTAAGAGGGTCCAGGTGGTGGAAAAGTACAAAATCTTCTTGGCCTGTGCCTTGAAACATGTCATGGTCTATATGGTACACTGCCTTGAATTATGATCTACCTGCAGTTCTTCAGAAGATATGGTACACTGCTTGAGTTATGGTCTCCCTGCTATTCTTAAGAAGACATGGTACTCTGCTTTGAGTCTATCTGCAGTTGCTAAGCAGGATCTTGCAGTTGCCAAGCTTCAGAGGACATTGTGCAGGTGGGGAAAGGTAGGGGGTAAGGGTAAGGGCGAGGGTCCTGGCTTCTGGCATCTCCCCCTTCTCTGTTTAGTTAGAGAAGGCGTCTTATGTTCAATCCCAACTATGTGAGTTTTGAATTTGGATGTCTAATTATGGGGGGTCTTAGACAAGTTCACAACCCCAAAACACTGATGTGAGACAAGTCACATCGATGGTCGAAGGCTTTAGGCTGTCGACGATGGGCAACGTCAAGGGACTCTGATGTGGGTGAAAGGAGGGTGAGAGCCCTGTCTTAGGCCATGTAGGCTGCACCCACTCCCAGCACCACGCACTCCTTTTCGGCTGCATTGGGTGGGCCCCTGGGAAGTGGACCTACAATAATCCCGTCATTGGACTAACTCACAGCCATCCTAGTCTCTTGTAAATGTTCAAGTTACCAACCATTTGTCAGTTTGGGGTGTAATATTGTCATAAAGGAAGGCTCCCCAATGTTAGCGGCCATATCAAGGGTGGCCTTGGTTTAGGAAAAAGCCAATTTTTGTTGTGGTGATCAAGAGGCCAAGCTCTCTAGCGAGAGAAATGAGGGCAAAGCCAGGCATACCAGGAACCCTTCTGGAGGGCGTGGAAGTCTAGGGGTCGACCGTAGGGGGAGGCAGGGGAGCTGACAGCTGTGTCAGTCTCCTGCGGAGTCACTTCTGGATCCTCTGCAATTTTCAGCTGATGGTAATGAACTTCAACTGCCTTCTTGATGGCAGCATCAACCTGGTTCTGTGGACGACAGGTCACGGGCGATGATCTCTGTCTTGCTCAATCTTGATGTCGTGCGCACATCCTCTCAATGAGGGTCCGTCCGGATGGGTCCGAGCCTCGAGCCCCACGTCTGGGTGCCACTTGACCCGACCGGCGGGTCCTGGTTATTCGTGGGGGCGAGGAGGACTGCAACCTGCTATTCTTCAGAAGATATGGTACACTGCTTGAGTTATGGTCTCCCTGCTACTCTTCAGATGATATGGTACACTGCTTTGAGTCTATCTGCAATTGCCAAGCAGGATCTTGCAGTTGCCCAGCTTCAGGGGACCTTGTGCAGGTGGGAAAAGGTAGGGGGTGAGGGTAAGGGCGAGGCTCCTGGCTTCTGGTCCATCTGGGTTAGAACTTCTAATAGCAGGCATCACGGGTGATTCAATTTTACCTGGAAAGAAAAAAGAAGGGGATTCTCAGGGAGATTTCTCTTCCCTGGATGTAAATTGTTATTCATCGTATTTATGATTGGGCCTGGCTTTGTGAGGGTATCTATTTTTTTCATTAATATTTGTGGTAGCCGGTTAGCTGTGCCTTCTGTGGTATTGGGCAGGCATATCAGTCCTCGGCTCCAGAAGGGAACTGGGACTGGGGCATTCCCTTTATGGGTATGAGGGTCCTTCCCCATATCTGTGGCAAAGTTTTGTTGGTCTTGGTGGTGCCCGAGGTCACCAACATGGTCAGCAAGAGATTTGCCATGAGCTTTCAGCTTTAGAGAGAGAAAAGTGAACAAGGCATGATGGAGAGTATTTCAGGGGGACTCCTTCTGAGGGGGTACCGTTCCCCCTCTTTTGTTTTTAAAGCCAATTTTTCAGAGTTCTTGTAAAATCAGGGCAGAAGCGCCAACAGTTGCTCCTTCCACACTCAGAGAGTCATGAAGGCCTTATTTAAGGATATATAAATCTATATTAATAATCTTTTGTCAAAGGACTTTTATAGCTCCACTGACAATTAATCAGACTATATGATATATCGATTAGAAATAGCTTTTTCTACTTTTTGTGAGATTACCTCTCTTTTGTCAATTAACTGTTGAGGAAGTTAGGGTTTACCTCTCTCTTGAGAATATTGAACAGAGATTTAAATTCTTTTGTGGAGAGCTTAAAATAGTATCTTAGCCAATTTGCATCTCCTAGAAACTTTTGAAATTAATTTAAAATAAATAGACTTCCTTTTTTTTTAAATTCTTTATCTGTGTGGGGTTTTTATTGGGTATTATACGTATTTACCTTTCAATGTTGTCTCCTTTCTCATTCTCCCCCCAAATCCCTTATCCCCTACCCCTTCCTCCTAATTTTTGTGATGGTGTGCTCCAAACATCCTCCCAGTCCCATCTCCCTGCTCTCGAATTCCAACACAGTAGGGGATCCAAACTTTTGGGGACCTTGGCCCTCCACTTTCACTGGAGTCTAACAAGGTCACCCTCAATTCCCTATACAGGTGCGTGAGTCCCTCCCTTTGTGCTCTCTGGTTGGTGGTTTAGACTTTGGGAGTTCTGGTTGAAACTTTTTTTTTTTTCTTTAATTTCTTTCAAAAAGTTCTTATGTGTGCCTATGCCTTGAAGTGTTTTCCTTTAGAAGTTTCAAAGTTTCAAGCCCCATATATGCGTTTTTTTCTTTTTTTCTCTTAATGTATGAGATTTTTGCCTGCATGTATGTCCATGCATCACTTGCATGCCTGGTGCCTGCAGAGATCAGAGAAGGGTGTCAGATCCCCTGCAACTGCAATTCCAGACATTTGGGAACCACCATGTGGATGCTGGGAATCAAACCTGGGTCTTCTGCAAAAGTAGCGAATGCTCTTCACCATGGAGCAATCTGCCTAGCCTCCAGGCCTTGTATCTTTGCTTAGTTTTGAATATTTAGTCAAGGTGAGAGAAAGGGTCTCATTTCATTCTTCTACATGTAGATGTGGAGGTTCCAGTACCATTTGTTGAAGAGGCTGTCTTTTTTTTCTAGTGTATTTTTTGAACACTTTCGTCAAAAATTCAGTGACTGTAGCTGAATGGGCTTAGTCCTGGGTCCACTATTCTATTCCACTGGTCCACAGTATCTGTTTTGTGCCAGTATGTAGAAAGGTTTGGTAATCTATTAAGTGTGCTATGGAAATAAGAGTGTCTTCCACATAGATGTGATCAGAAATACTTTCTCCTTTTAAATTAAATTCATTATGTGCACTCCCAGGCAAGTGTTTCCTAGTGATGACATTTTGTGGCCCGTCGCCCTGGAAAACAGATAACCTTTGATATAGGGTGAGATTATATCTCAATAAACTCAATGTAATAAAAAAATAGGCAAAGGGGATGGAGAGATGGTTCAACAAATAAGAACACTTGCTGCTTTTACAGAGGACCCAAGTTCTTTTCCCAGCTCCACCCATACTTCCAGTTCCAAGAGACCCGAAACCCTTCTTTGACTTCCTTGTGTACCAGACATGCCTGGTGCACAGATGTGTGTGCAGGCAAAATGCTCATACACATGAAAATAAAATAAATACCTTTTTAATTATAAAAGGAGAATACATGACAAAGGTATTGACTCTACCTAATCTATTGAGCATCAAAGTTTATCAGCAGCTGGCACTGTGGGTACCAGTTGTCTTCCCACGGGATTTGGGGACCGACAGGAAGCTTTGTTTTGAACCTAATGCCCACCATTGAAAGAGAACTCCGCCCTGGGAACACACCTCACTTCAAAGTCAGACATTATTTCGATTTGGCATTACTGCAAGCCAACTCTCTGAAAACAGGGCTGTCTCCATAGAAAACGAACAGCCATTGTCTTTTCCTTTTATCTCGACTATAAAAAAAAAAATAATGTATGGAAGGATAGAGGCCCAACCTCCCTCTGTTCTTGAGTTTGCTAGAATACTGCTCAATGGCCAGGCCCTCTCTGCACACACTCTTCCACAAAGCACCATAGGGTCCCTAAGTTGGAAAGGGTACCAGGGCTACGTTTCTAGTCTGAACAGCAGCAAGATATGGAAAGGACAGAGAAAAGAAAAAAAAAAGCAGGCTTTGCCATTGACCAGTCCTGTAACTTTCACCACCTCATTTTCACACACACAGGCCACCACTCATGACGACCTGCTAAGCAGCTCTAATGCTTCGAAAGCACTTTGCCAAGCTAAAGGCCATGGGCTAATGTCAGGGATTATTTTTCAGTATTCATCACTCGAACTTGTATTAGCAATGGCCGTGCCTTATCGCCCCTCTGCGTGACAATCACCATGCCAGTTTGTCCTGCAACCCAAGTTGATTTTTTGATCATTATCTATTTAATAAGTTTCTAACACCTCTACTTTCTGAATCCTTCTCCCTCTTAAATATCTGTGTAGAATTCTTTTCCCAGCAGAGAGATGACCCACGTGTTTGAAGTGGTGGATACTACTTGGTTTTTAGTAGGGGCAGATCTATGTCCTTTTTCTCCTTAAGCTGCAGTCATACCTAAGTCATGAATTCCTCTAAGCTAATGAAGGTGACTATATTTCCAAGCCCAATGGCAGTACAAAGTCCCAACACCACTCCTGGCAACACCTAGACATCTTCCCACAGTTAAATATACTCATAGATGCTGGCGATTGCATCGCATGTTTGCAGTCCTTGGAATTTATGACTTGTTTTATTAGCTCTTCCTTAGAACCTCCCAAAAGGACGACGAGTAACACTGTGACGAAATCAAGGTCTCAGTGACACCACGAGTGTGACAACTCATTGCTTCCATGGATAAGGTTGGGTGGTTTTGACATTAATAATAAGGAGAGCACCTGAAGTACCAAGTCAATGGAAGCGATTAATGCAAACAACCTTTGAAGACTTCTCCATTAAGCAAATGATTTCCGGAGATACCTTTTCCTTTGGTTGTTGCACATTTCTTCCTGGATCTTAATTTTCTCAAAAGCAAAACAGGAACTCTGAGCCTTGAGAATGGAAGAAACTTGCTCTAAGTTACTAAGTGAGTTGGCTGCAGGGCGTAGACCACAGCATTTGGGACAAAGAAACTACACGAAACTAGATTCCTAACATTGATTCTACTCTGAGTTGAAGTGACTTTCCTGTCCACTGTCATAGATACAAACCTTATGTGCTTATGTGCTTATGAAACACTCAAAATTTTGTTGATCCACTTTGACATGAGTGTAAGTCAATCTCAGTATATTTTAAATAGGTTCTTCTGATGTGGCCCAAACTGTCCTCAAATGTGTATGAGTTGCTATGTCTAGCCTTTAGTCTGAAATTTTGAATGTTTGCTATGAAAAAGAGGAAAATATCTCAACAATTTTTATAATGATTGCACAGCAAAATGGCAATAGTTTTTATATACCAGACTGATAACATCATTAAAATTAATAGCTGTAACCTCATTTTTTCAAAGGGTAAAGTACTCCCAATGAAGACCTGGAACCCATGTCAATGTCCAGGTGTGCCAGCGCATGTCTGTAGTACCCGAGCTTCTAAAATGAGATCAGAGGCAGAGATGTGAGCATAACCTGGAACCTCAAAGCCCAGCTCTGCTGGAATACATGGTACAGCAGAAAAAAAGACTCTTTCAACAAAATGGGAGGGTAAAATGGACTTCCCAAAGGTCTCGTGACCTCCACATGCACACTGTGGCACTTTATATAGCTGTATACTCACACACATGGAGAAACATGCACATGTGCGTGCTCAGGCCTATAGATTTGGAGAATCAATGTTGCCAAAATGGCCATAAACCCAAAAGAAATATACAGATTTCAGAGAAATAAACGTTTAATAATATTTCCCCCAGAAACAATCTTGAAATACATATGAAATCACAAAAGCCCCAAGATCACCAAATCAATTCGGAACAGTAAAAATAATGCTTAAGGTATAGACATATCTGATTTAATATTACACTATGGAGCCCAGTACAGACATGGTATCAGCACAGAAACTGGCATCTGGATTATTGGAATAGACTGGAGGACACATGAGTTAAGCTCTACCCCTCACTGAAGAGCTATTAGAATTGATAAGCTGCTGGGAGAGGGAAGGACAGTTTTCTTTAAGGGTATAGTGGCTGGTAGGCTCATAACACTCTAGTAGCAAATTAGACTTGCTGAGTCAAAATAAATAAATAATAAATTAAGTTGGGTGGGTAGTGAAGTGGGAGTGAATCTTGAAGGAGTCAGTTGGGGGAGAGATGGTAGAAATGACAGGCCATGGACAGGCCCCATTTGGGGCAGGACTTGTGTAGTAACTACACCCGCTGTGAGGACAATGGCCAGGCCATGTCAAAATACATTGTGTGTGGGAAATAGAAGCCTGAACTGAGAGTGTTGCTGAAGATCTTCTCTGCTCAAAATAGGGAAAATAGTTGCCTGGCCATACAGAAGCCACTAAAGCTTTGGTGATGGGTCATGCTACGTCTTGAGTTGGCAGCAGAACTTGTCAGCGTTGTGCAGTACTTCAAGAATAAAAGATGCAGCAGAGTCCCTACTTAGGGCCTCATAGCTGCCATACCCAACCAATTAAGATTACTTTGAGATTTCATCTTACTCCAGTCAGAATGGCCAAGATCAGTAAAGCAAATGCCAGTGGATGCTGGAGAGGCTGCCGGGAAAGAGAGTAATTATTCATTGCTGGTAGGAGTGAAAATTGTAGAGCCCCTAAGGAAATCAGCGTGGAAGTATCTCAAAAAACTGAAAATAGATCTAACCACAAGAACCCGTTATACCACTCTTGAGCATATCATATCACAGGAGATACTTGTTTAGCTATGCTCATTGCTACCTTATTAATAATAGACAGAAATTGGAAACAGCCTAGAAGTTCATCAACTGATGAATGAATAACAAACATGTGATACATTTAAAGAATGAACTATTATTCAGATATTAAGAAAAACTAAAACTATAAAATTTGTAGGTAAATGAATGGATCTAGATACAGTCATCCTGAGTGAGGTAACCCAGATCCATAAAGACAAATGCTGCATGTTTTCTCTTATATGTGGACACTAGCTTTTAAGCCTTAGATAATGTTTATTTCACTTAGAATATCCACAGAGGTTAGATAGAACTTAATAGACCATGGGAGTGATCGCCCAAGGCAGGGGACATAGAATATAGTGTGATAAATGAATAAAGGGAAAACTGGAATAGAAAGAGTAAATGGTCATGAGGATGGGTGGCCAGGGTGATGGAGGGAATGTGAGTATGGATAACTAACAATAAAGGCCATTGAAAAGGCATATGGAAACCTATTACTCTAGAAGTATAAATGGAATTTATATGCTGTTACCCTATAATGTGGGAGATAATGACCCATATGCTACCCAGTAAATCTTTCATGGCCAGAAATAGGTTATATCTTGTTGAGTCATTGGACAAAGGAGTCTCATAGACTCTCCCAAACATTATAAGCTATTGCCGAGGTTATTGATTACCCTTCACAACCTGACAGTAAAATCCTATTGCTGAAGATAACACTTTCCTATGTCATCAAACACAGAGAGATCCAGCTGGTGCCCAACTAGAAGCTTCTCCTCTACTGAGACATGCTACCAGAGGAGAAAAGTTATTATCAGTCTCACTGAGCTATGAACTATTTATAACAGTGACCTACCTGTGAGATACACTAATGCAGTAGTGACATAAATGTTATGGGAGTAATCAACCTTTTTTTTTTAAATTGGACTTAGGGTTCACTTCATAAGATGGAATCCATACTGTTAATAAGACCAAGAACATGACACTACATAGACCACAGGCCTGGAGGAAAACCTATACTGTAATTCTTTTAAAGAATGCAGCAATAAAAAGATTCAAAATGACACTGATATATTCATAGATCAGTGCATCACTAAACCCTTCTCAGAGATATTTCTTTAATAGAAAGTAACAGAGACCCATAACTGGACAATATACAGACAGCGAGAGACTGTGGAGAACTCAACCTTAAATGGGATGATTTTATCAAACCCCTCCTCTCAAGGCTCAGGGATCTACACAGGAAAAGAAGCAAAAAGGTTGTAAGACACACAGATGTTAGATAATTCAAAGGAAATAGTGTCTTCCAGATACAATGGGCTTGATACACCTATGAACTCACAGAGGCTGTGACAGTATGCACAAGATTTGCACAAATTCAAGCCAAACAAAACTCCAGCATGGAGAAGGGGAACTGAGCCTGTGATGGTTAGACTTATGTGAAGTTGACACAAACTATAGTCATCCGGGAGGAGGAAATCTCAGTAGAGAAAATGCCTCCAGAAGATTGGACTGTAGGCTAGCCTATAGAGCAAGTTCTTATTTAATGATTGATGGGGAGGGCCCAACCCATTGTAGGTGGTGCCACCCATGGGCTGGTAGTCCTGGGTTCTATAAGAAAGCAGGCTGGACAAGCCATGAGAAGCAAGCCAGTAAGCAGCAGCCCACCATGGTCTCTGCATCAGCTCCTGCCTCCAGGTTCCTGATCTGGCTTCCTTCAGTGATGGACTACAGTGTGGAAGTTTAAGACCAATAAACCGTTTCCTATCCAACTTGCTTTTTGGTCATATTTCATCATGGCAATAGAAACCCTAACTAAGACAAGGCCCAAAGTTCCTTAATCAAGAAGGCATTTATAATTGATACCTGCTAGGAGAGTGAAAAACAGTTTTCTCCAAGGGAGTGATACTGTATATATCAACCACGCTCCAATACAGGCCTCATGCTCAGGAGTAGCTGACCAACACAAAACGGACTCCACTTTTTGTGTGTGCTTTGTTGTTGTTTTGGTTTGGTGTTTTTGTGGGAGTTGAGAGAGAAAAGAAACATGTTGCTGTGTGGATAAGGAGGTGGGATGGATCTGGGAGGACTTCTGGGAGAGAACAGTATGGTAAATAAATAAACAAATAGTAAGAAAAAAGAGTAGAAGGCAAAATGCTGAGAGATCATGAATTCTGGCACCAAGGTTCCAGAGAGCTGTTATATCCAGGCATGGTGTAACAGGCTGAAATAACTTCAGTGAGGCCCCAGGAGCCATTACATGAATTTAGGGAGGTAAAGCCCAAGAGCTAACAGAGACCACAGGATGTTGGAGATGCCAGGACAGTGGGATGTCTTTCAGTGGAGACAGGGGAGCTGGCTGCTTTGAAGGCAGCAGAACTGGAAATATGCAAACCCTTCAGAGCCTGGAAAATTCCATCACGTCCCAGATATGGAACATGGAGCTGAAGAATTTGGTCTGCTGGGTTTGGGTCATGCTTGAGTTGGCTTCCTTTGTCCATACTTTATCCTTGGGGGATGGGTATGTTCATGCCATAGTATATTGAAAGTGTGAAGCTTGTCTACTAATTTTGTAGGGACTCCGAGTTATTCTTGGGTCTCGGAAGAGACTCTTTTCTTTTTCAAGATGATGGGTGAAACCCAAGCATGTCCTTCCTGCCTTAGTCTCCAGGGAATAATCTAAGGAGATCTGAAAAACAAAATGCTATCAGAAGAGTGGGGGACAGTCTAAAAATGTGGCGGAAAGCCACACCTAGGGTAGCAGTGGAATGAGCAGAGGGAGATGTTAAGAAAACACCTCTCTTCTCAGTGCCGGGTACTCAGCAGTGGGCAAATGGCAGAGCAGAAGCAAGTCATCATTTCAAAAACTCCAGCTGTGTCGGTAGCTTTGCAGTTACAGACTTTCCGTTAATTTATATCGCCTACCCATTTGCTTCTGCAATTCCTCTTTCTAGTAACAGTCTTCTGCGCTTTCTATCAACCTAAGACAAATCACGAGTCTTCTTCTGCCTTTCTCTTTCTATCCACTCATACCTATGATAACAAATATTAGCATACAAAGTACAGTCAATGTCCTTTTACCTCTTAAAATGCAAAATGATTGACACTCAAGTGATTTCTTTTTTATTTGACTACTATGCAATTTTCATAGAAGAACTACTGCTGAGTAATGACCTTTGTGACACTATTCTCAAGGGAGTCCTGGGGACAGAGCCTGGTTTAGGAATAGCAGTCCAACAGTCTAAAAGTAATACATCAGCCTATTACTTTCTAACCCCTCTGCAACGTTGCAAGCACTTCCACCAAAAGAAGAAAGGTGACTTGAATAAAAATGTCAACCAGTAACTTAGAGTTAAGTGTGCACCTTCACAAACACAAGCAACATGAGAGACAAGGGCAACACGTGTCCTCTAAAATTGGCTATTCCTATGGTAATGGCACACAAACAAGGACTTATATGGAATTACAGACAAAAATTCAAAGGAAGGATTATAAATATATAAAAGTAGCCAGAGACACAAAAAACTCAGGGGTGAGATCCAAGACAGCACAAATATCTGAATGAAACAAGGAAGTAAAAAAAAATATGAAAGTGGAATTCAATATAAAGAGAGAAGAAATTTTTAAGGAAAATCAAATACTGAAAATAAAAAATTCAATAAGCCATATAAGGTCTTTCTTTCAATCTAACATAATAAGGAAAAAAATCAAGGGAAACAGTCCTATTCACAATGCCTTTAGAGCAAAACAAAATACCTTGGAATAAATCTAACCAAAGAAGCAAACAAGCTCTATAATGAAAACTTTAAATCACTCAAGAGAGAAATTTAAGATCTAAAAGGATGAACAACTCCTGTGCCCTTGGATTGAAAGAACCAGTATTGTGAAAACGGACGTCTTAAACCGGTGGTGGTGGCATATGCCTTTGATGTCAACACTCAGGAGGTAGAGACAGGTGGATCTCTGTGAGTTTGAGGCCAACTTGGTCTACAGAGCGACTTTCAGGACAGCTGGGGCCACACAGAGAAACTCTGACAAAATGTCCATCTTACCACAAGCATGAGGTAAATCCACTGCATTCTCTATCAAAATAATAGCATAGTATCTTTGCAGATACTGAGAAAATAATCTTAAAATCCATTAAAAAATAAAGAATACAAGAAACAAAAACAAACCCCTGATAGATAAGGCAATCCTGAGCAAAATCAGTCATGCTGAAGATATCACCAAGCCTAACTTCAAATCATGCTACAGAGCCTTAGTATATACACTTACTCCTCTTAGTAAAGAATGCAGCAGTGGCACAATACATACATGTTGTCGTGAAAAAGAATAGAAGATCCACACATAAGCTCATGCCGCTATAGCCACCTGAGTTTTAACAAAAGATGCTAAAAAATATTCACTAGCAAAAAGACAGTCTCTTCAACAAATGGTACTGGAAAAACTGGACATTCACATAGAGCAGACTGAAACTAGATCCTACTGTTACCTTCCAGAAAAATAAACTCCAAGCTGGGCATGGTGATACATGCCTTTAATACCAGCACAGGCAGGCAGGGCTCTGTGGGTTTGAGGCCAGCCTGGTCTACATAGTGTGTTTCAGTCCAGCCAAGGCTACATAAAGAGATGTTGGCTTTAAATAAACTCCAAATATATTGAAGATTTTAAAATAAGACAAAATCCTCTGAAAATGCTAGAGGAAAAAGCAGGGTAATCACTTTATGATACAAGCAAAGTCAAGAACGTTTTGAGGACTCATGTTGTTCAGAAAAGAAGGCCAACAGTTGACAATTAGGGCCTAATAAAATTTAAAGGCTTCTGTACAAAGGAAACCTTTTCTTTTAAAGATCTATTTATTTAGTTTACATATGTGAATATACTGTTGCTATCTTCAGACACACCAGAAGAAGGCATCAGATCATATTACAGATGGTTATGAGCCACCATGTGGTTGCTGGGAATTGAACTCAGGATCTCTGGAAGAGCGATCAGTGCTCTTAACTTCCAGGCCATCCCTCCAGCCCCAAAGGAAGCTTTTAATTGAGTAAAATGGTAGGCTGCAGAATGGGAGGAAAGCTCTACCTGCAGAACGTGCAAAGAATGTACCACCAACAACAAAATTCAGTTTAAAAAATGGACTTAAGAGCTGAACAAAAAAATATATATATCAAAATAGAAAACACAAATGGCCACTAAGAATTTTTTAAGTGTTGACATCTTTGGTCATCTTGGAAATGCAAATTAAAATTACTCAGAGATTCCATCTAAGAAGTGTCGTAATGCCATTATCAAGAAAACAACAAATGCTGGGAAGGGTGTGGGAAAAGGAACACAAATCAGGGCAGCCATTACGGAAATCAATGTGGAGATTTCCCAACAAGCTAAAAATAGGCACATGATCAAACTATACCACCGACTAGGTGTCTAGCCAAACAACTCTGTCATATTCATAGATATTTGCTTATCTGTATATTTCACCTGTATTCATAGTAAGAAGGAAATGGAATCAACCTAAATCTCCATCAATATATGAATGAATAATGAAAACATGGTACCTATACTCAATGAAATTTAGCCACAGTGAAAAAAAAATCATACAAGTTGCAGAAAGGAAGATGTAACCAGAAACTATATTAAGTAAGACTCAGAAAGACAAATATCACATTATTGCTCACTCAGATCTTAGCTGCTAACGTTTTATAGATTCCTATCTTTCTGAGAGTGAGGGAGAGCATGTGCCAGGAAACTATAAAGGGGCTCGTAAGAGGTGAAAGAATTACTTTCATCAGAAAATTACCCTGTAATTAAATCTCCTAGCTGGTATTTATTTAAAACCCAAAAGATTGTGATTAGTTAGATTAGCTTCTGGCTGTTTCTGAGAAATCTTAAATTCCTGCTGATGTCTCTGTTGGAACTCCTGCTTAAGTGCTAGTGAGATCGTGCAGTAGGTAAGAGCGCTTGCCAGCGCAATCGATGACTTGAGTTCAATCCCGAGTCCCACATGGTAGAAAAGAAAGAATTAACTCTTTCATAAGACACAAATTGTGCTCTGGCCTTTATGTGTATGTCAACATATCACACACACACACACACACACACACACACACAGAGTAATAAATTTTGGAAGAATTCCTGTTGAAATTTACTTCTAGATATATTTCTTCCTCTAACCTGCAATGTCACTTAATGTGGTTCTCAACCTTCCTAATGTATTAAAGGACCCTTTAATACAGTTCCCCCTGTTGTAGTGACTCCAACCATAAAATTATTTTCATTGCTACTTCATAACTATAATTTTCTACTGTTATTAATTGTAATGTGAATATTTGATATGCAGAGTATCTGATATGAGACCCCCAAAGGGGTTGTGACCCATAGGTTGAGTACCGCAGCTTAATATGTTGTGGTATTCTGTAATGCTCATGTCTACATACTAACTATTTCTGTTGCTTTCTTTTATTTTGATCTTTATGCCTTTCACCATTCATTAATTCTTATTATGTAAATTTAAATCTTGTAATAAAGTTTGACCAGAACAACAATAGTGTAAAAACAGAATAAGAGAATTCTTTGAGATGTTATGGAAAGACTGAATCTATGAACCATGCACATAGAAAAGTTCCATTCCAAAGACATAAGAACATTTTTAGTAAAATTATAATACAAATTTTTCAAAATCTTGGGAAAGAAATGCCCTTCACAGTACAAGAAACAAATATAACACAAACAGACAGGACCGTAAAGAAATGCTCCATATCTTAGAATAGTTAAACACTAGAAGCACAGAGCAAATAAATTGTAATTTTTAAAAACTGAAAAAGAAAAACACCAACTTACATATAAAGTCAGGTTCACCAAAATAACAGCTATTTCTCAACAGAAACTTTAAAAACCAAAGGTCTTGGAAGGATGTACTTGAGTTCTGAAAGGCTACAGCTGCCAACACACACTACTAAACCTAACAAAACTATGTCATAATTAAAACAGAAAGGAAATATTTCCATGATAAAAGCAAGCTAAAGGAACCTTGAGCACTAAACCATCTCAAAAGAAGATTCTGGAAGGAACTCTTTCAATTGAAGAGAAAAATAAATGTACCCAAGAATCATCAGGAAAGAATAAACCATGCTAGAATAGTAGTTAAGCAAATGATGATTGGGAAATTACTAAATACTACAAGTTGAATTGATACATACCTTTCAATAATAACCCTAAATATTAATGGTCTCAATTTCCCAATGAAAAGGCACAGAATAGCATTTGGGTCAGAAAACAGGATCCATATATTTTTTTGTCACCAAGAAACAAACTTTACCATAAAAGATAGGCACTACCTTAGGATATAAGGATTAAACCAAAGAATTCTTTGAAAGGAACTAGGAGGCAGGAAGATAGTATTTTTCTAACATTTGACAAAACTAGGTAGTAGAGATAAAGAAGGTCACTTCATATCGATCAAGGGAACAGTCCACTAAGAAGTTATCACAATTCAAAGCATGTATGTATAAGTATTCATATATAAATTCATATGTATTCCATAAAATACAATGAATTTCATAAAATCTATTCTATTCTGCTATATGAAAGGCACGCAACAATAGCAGATTACTAAAACACCCTATTTTCACCTTTAGACAGGTCATCCTAAGAAAATAAGCAGAGAAATATCAGAATTAAATGACATCATAGTTAAAAATGTACCTGACCTAAATATATAAAACATTTCATGTAAATATGACAGAATACACAGTCCGAGAAGCCCATGGAACTTTCTCTTAAACAGAGCTATATATCATGACATAAACCAAGTAATAGCAAACACAGGAAATGTAAATAACTTCTAATACTATGATCACAAAGAAATAAAAGTAGAAGTCAATAGAAAGAAAACTACATAAATCTGCGGAGAGTAAACAAAAACATTTATCAAATGGTGAATGATCAATCGTGAAATGAATGATAAAGACATCAAAGAAATTCCTAGAATAGAATGGAGATGAAAATACAATGTATCAAAACATATGGGAGACAGTGAACGCAGTCCTGAGACAAGCGCATAGCTCCACTCGCCCACATTTAACAATCCCAGACTGTAAACAAGCAGCTTAAGGAACATGGAAAAACAACAAGCACAACCCCAGAGCAGTAGAAATCATTACAGTGGTGCAGAACGCAAAGAATCAATGAAATGAAGGGTTGGCTCTCCGAAATGTTAACTAAGATTGACCTTTAGCCGAACTAATGAAAAGGAAAAGAAAACCCAATTTAATAAAATTGGAAATGAAAAAAGATCCAATTTAATAAAATTGGAAATGCAAATTTTAATAACATAAGGACATACTCTAAAAACATATTCTATTAAACTAGAAAATTGTGAAGAAATGAATGAATTATTAAATGCATATGACCTATTAAAGTTAAAATTAAAAAGGCACAATTTAAACAATCTTTAAACTATTGTAATAAGCAATGAGATTAAGATCATTAAACACACACACACACACACAACACTTCCCAACTAAAGATGTATAGACCCAGATAGTTCACTGCAAGATTCTACCAGACCTTCAAAAGATAATAAAATTATCTCAAATCATTACAAAAAAAGAAAAAAAATGAACACAATCTCATTTTACAAAGCCTGCATTGGTCTGGTGTTGAGTCTAGAAAAAGACACAAGAAAGGAAATTACAATAATAATGAACACATATGCAAATCTCCAACAAAATACTTGCAAACAAGTCAAGAGTACACCAAAAAGGTCATTTACCATAATCAAGTTGGTTTTATTCTAGAGATACAGAGCTGGCTCAACTTATATTAATCAATAAATAAACCATAGGAAAGAAATGATGCTGTTATTTCAATAAATACAGAGAAAACCTTGAAAAAAGTCTAACACCCTGTTATGAGAAAAGCCCTGAAGAGATATGGATTGGAGAGGTGTTTTTTTTTTTTTTTTTTTCCGGACAAAGTCTTACTTACTATGTAGCTCTGGCTGAACTGGAACTCACGATGTAGACTTTGCAGGTCTCAAACTCAGAGATCTGCCTGCCTCTGCCTCTGCCTCCCAAGTGCTGAGATTAAAGACACGTGCCACTATGTCCGGATCCAATATCAAACTTAATGGAGGGAGGATGGATTAGATGCATTTATACTAATATCAAGAACAACAGACTCTACTACTCAGCACAGTGCTTAAAATAGTAGCTAGAGCAGTGTGTATGTGTGTGTATGTATGTGTGTGTGTGCGTGTGTGTGTGTGTGTGTGTGTATGTGTGTGTGAAAGAGAGAAAGAGAGAGGGAGGGAGGGAGGGAGGGAGGGAGGGAGAGAGAGAGAGAGAGAGAGAGAGAGAGAGAGAGAGAGAGAGAGAGAGATTATAAACAGATAAGAAAGAAGTTAGTGTCCTTATTTGAGATTATAGGGTTCTATCAATGTAAGGCTTTCTGTACTTTTTAAACAATTCTTAACTTTAGGACCAAATTGATGCAACCTACAAAATCCTGTCTTTTTCTAAAGCATCTTTTAAAAAAATCAATAGTTTATGTCTATTGTCATAACTTTTTATGTTTCTTCCTCAGGCTTATTGATTTCTTTTGTGGGAAAAGAGTGATTTCAATGCTGCACAAAGGAACGCACGAACCAAGCAAAAGAAACTCAGCAAAGCGATTTCTTTTTGCATAAAGGGTACATCAAAACCCAAACCAGGCTAGCATGCACACCCTTCGAAGATGATATCTGTCTTTTATTCCTAACTCAGGTGACGACTGTGTCTCCTCCCATTGGCCAGAGCTTGACTTCCCAATCTGATGTAGCTGGCTAACTGTCATGAAGGGATGGGGAAGGTTTACGGAATCCCAGCCCTTGCAAGTGCTCCCAGAGCAATCGGAACCTGCATTATATCCTAGAATGTATCACAGCAGTCTCTTGACAACCTTCCACAAGCCCTGTAGAGCAGTGATTCCATCTTGATCTTCACTGGGTAATTTGATAAGCATGTCATTACAAAGTGGCTGATACTATACAACAAATGTAGAGTTGATCCAATACTCTTGGTGACCAGCATGAAGGAGCCACCTGTGCTCAGACCGCAAGCAGTATCTGACTTGCCACAGTGACCGTCAACTTGCTTTCCTTGTGCTTTTCCCCCTTTCAGTTTATGTAGTTCATGAGCTGCGTTCCACATCAAACTTTGCTTCTAATCACTTGTTTGGATCCTCTGGTTTTGTATTTCCTATTCATTAATTTGTTTATATAATTTAAATTAGCTAAAAGTAAATTTAAAACTTGAGTCCACAAACCCCTCTCTTTGCCCTGATTACCTCTCCCCCAGATGTGGGGATCGGGAAGGATGTACCTAAGTGCCACCTCAAACTTCCTAAGCTGGTTTCAGAAATTTATTATTTTTTACCCACATCCTGAACCCCGAAGAAATCCCCTCTACGTCAGGTCTGCTCTTACTGGGCACTACTTATATAACATTTGGATCTGGGTATATGACAGCCCTAGAGAGGCTGAACTTCTTGAGCCCAGCCTGAAGGGCTCAAGTACACCCCACACCTTTCATCTTGCCATTGTGGAATCGCTTGTGTACTGGGAGGGTTGGGGCTGGAAGTGAAAGTAAGGCAAGAGATGCTACACGAGAAGCTGAGTGAAGATGATGCCCACATGCTTGCAGCTATGTTGTGTTATGCAGCAATGAAGTTATGTTGTTGTGGCTACCATCCAGGGCCCTCGGGCATGAAGCACGAAAGGACCTCACCCTTCCCATAGCATGTCAAACTTACTGATTCATTTACTGATTAACTTTCATTCACCATCCCAACCTATTTTAAGGGTTCCAAAGATCTTGTGATTTACAATTCTATTACCCATGGCAGCCCTTGAATCAACACTAGACCGCAAAGTGACAGAGAAGTAGAACAAAGATTAATGACAAACTCTGCCCCAACAGAGCATCATTCATACCTTCGGACATCCTACAGAGGACAGTCCATTCTCGGATCTCTTTATTTACAAGTCTTCTTAGACCCAGACTCCTCCACCCCCCCGGCCATTCAGAAAAGTGCAAGAGTTGCTACTCCAGAAGAAAGATGTCTATCAGTATTGGATGAATACACTCATCTGTTGTTTTGTAGAACATACAGTTCCTGAGGTCATTTGCCCTTAGAGACAACTCCATTTGGATTTTAATAAACAATGAATTTGTATAATCCTCCCTCCTTTTATCCACCAACAAAAACAAGACCAAGAACTTATAATTACTTTAAGACAAGGCACATATACAACCAGTCAAGAACAAATTAGATAAATGCTACAAACCAAGGCCAAACAGAGAAAATAAGAGAGATTTATTCTGTCTGCAAAGATTAGGAGAGGCTGTATCTTAGTGAGACACTAAAGGAAGAAAATATTTTGATGGCAAGGAATATCTCATTGACTCTATTAAGACTATTAAGACTGAATATTTTGGCTTGGAAAAATAGTTAGTTACATTAGAATGTATTCCTAATGTCTGGTGGTAATGTGGATCCTTCAATAAAAAGAATCTGGTATCACGATGTGATATAATCTTTCTGGGTCTTGGTTTTCCTCTCCCTGTCTATTAGCTCTGACTTCACTTTGCACATGGCTTCTTCTTCCTGATGTTTTGTCCTCACAGAACTTAAAACACAAGACTCAAGACACAGTATGTGCCTCATAATGTTCTAAATGAAATTTATAATTAGGGTATTTATAATTCTTAAAAGTTCCTTCTCAGATCAACATTTTACTTCCTAGGTTTCCTATATATGTTCATGAGAAGAAAGAAAGAAGGAAAGGAAGAAAGAAAAAGAAAGAAAGAAAGAAAGAAAGGGAGGGAGGGAGAGAAAGAGAGAGAGAAAGGAAGGAAGAAGAGGAAGAAAGGAAGGAAGAAGAAAGGAAGCAAGGAAGGAAGGAGAAAGAGAGAAAGGAAGGAAGGAAGGAAGGAAGGAAGGAAGGAAGAAGAAAAAGAGAAAGGAAGGAAGAAGTAAAGGAGAAAGAGAGAAAGAAAGAGAGAGAGAAAGGAAGAAGAAAAAAAGAAAAGAAGGAGAAGGGAAGAAAGGAAGAAAGGAAGAAAGGAAGAAAGGAAGAAAGGAAGAAAGGAAGAAAGAAAGAAAGAAAGAAAGAAAGAGGGGAAGAAGAAAGAGTGAAAGAAAGGAAAGAAGGAAGAA
>NW_021604587.1:18138440-18163906 GCF_004785775.1 Grammomys surdaster
AAAGAAGAAAGGAAGGAAGGAAGGGAGGGAGGGAGGGAGGGAGGGAGGGAGGGAGGGAGGGAGGGAGGGAGGAAGGAAGGAAGAAAAAACAAAAAGCTCTGTGTTTGTGCCTAAATAAAACATTTAAAAATCCCTACTATTAGGCTGGCTCAGTGGGTGTTTGCTGTTCATGCATGTGGATCTAAGTTCAGATCCCAGCACCTATGACCAAAATAAAAGGCTTGGGTTGACCACTAAGCCTGTTTAATCCCTAGGACCCACATGATAAAAAGAGAGAAATAATTATCAGAAGTTGTCCTCTGACTTCCACATGTGCACCATGACATGCATGAGCCAAATGGAATGGGAAAGTGTGATGTTTACCCCTGGCTTTATTGTGCATGCATACACATCTCCACTTTCACATGCACACATATCACACTCACACACACACTCATGCAATTCACTATCACCACTTCCATTTTAAAGAAAGTTATTCGTTCGAAGCTGACACCTCAGAGAATGACAGGGAAGGAACTAGGACAGCACCTTTATAAATAAGTGTATCCAGGTAAAATGTGTGCATATAACGGTGCTCAGCTTCATTAGCCAGCAGGAAGTGAACGTTCAGAACACCATGTAATTCCATCTCCATCCAGTAGTGTGGCTAACACAGGACAACTACTGCTAATAAAGTGACAGGGCAGTGAACATCAATCCACTGTTAATGGGCATAAAATGGAGCTGGTATTCAGGAGAAATGTTTGTCAGCATCTAATACACTGAGCATGCACATACCATGGAGCCGAGCAGTCATGCTCAGTCATGTACCCACAACAATTCCCATGTCCACCATCACGGGCTCAACCACGTTAAAGGCTGGTTGCTCTAAAAGGTCAACAGCCTGAAGAAATCAGGCCAGGTCTGTCTTGCAGGTCTAGTCTCCAGTGATATTCAGATAAATGTGCTTCTTCATCTCTGCTTCTCCCAGTCAACACCTTGCAAGCTTTGGGATTGTGGTCAGGTCATGGTCCCTACATCCTGGGGAAAGGTGTGGAAGTAAGGAATTTCTCTGAAATCTTTCTGCTCACAAACACTGACATCTTTTCCTGTCCTTCTCTCTTCCATTCAGGTCCCCCTTGCTGTATCATCCATAGTACCTATCCCTCTTTTACATTAAGCTGTCTGTCTTAATGAAGCTCCTCTCCAGGTTTTAAAGGGAGGCCTCTCTCTTGAAAGTCCTGCTTATGTTGTTGCTGACACAATGCTTGTTGCTTTTAGTCATCTTCCCAATCAAGGCCTGACCATGGGCCCATGAACTTGGTACTATTTTCTTTTTCATTTTTGTCACTGAAAGACAGGTATGAGGACGGTGTTTCTCAACCCATGGATCAAGAACCCTTTGGGGGAACGTATCACCCTTTCACAGGGGTTTCCTAAAACCACAGGAAAACACATATTTGCCTTACAATTCATAACAGTAGCAAAATCATAGGTATGAAGTAGCAACAAAAATAATTTTATGGTTGGGGTCACCATGATATGAGAAACTGTATTACACGGTTGCAGCATTAGAAAGGTTGAGAACCACTGTACTAGGATGTTCATTATAGCAGCTGAAGATGGCAAATAACCTGCACCTTCATAGCTTTCAAGATAGATAAAATTTTTTAACCATATAATGAGAACAGGCAAACTTGCACAGTGTCATGGATTAATATCAACACAACTTAAAGTACAACAGAAGAAGAACACTGGCCTGACAAGGTGGTCCAGTGAGTAAGTGAGCTTGCTTTTAGTCAGTCCAGGCAATCTGAGTCTGATCCTTGGGACCCACCTAGTGAAAAGAGAGAACTAACTCCTACAAGTTATCTTCTGTTCACATATCCACCATAGCATGCACTCTTGTACACACAGACACATACACTCACATACATAAACACACATGAATGTGTCCACACACACAAAATAGATAAATTAGTATAAAAATCAAAAAACATGTTTCAGGATCCTATTCATATGACATTCAAGAATGAACAAGATGGACTATAGTGTCAAGTCACAATCATGAACTCTGTGTGCATGCATGTGTGTGTGTGAGAGAGAGAAAGAGAGAGGGGGGAAGGGAGGGAGGGAGGGAGAGAGAGAGAGAGAGAGAGAGAGAGAGAGAGAGAGAGAGAGAGAGATTTTTTTCCTGCTATGACAAAATACCTCAAAAGTTGCAACATAGGGTGGGAAAGATCTGTTTGGGCTCAGATTTGAGATAATACCATCTATTGTGATGGGGAAAGTCCGACAGAGCTCACAGCATTGAAGTACATGGTTGAGACTCCTCAGAAGACCTGGAACTGGGGTATAACACTGAAGAGCTCTCTCCAAATGACCTGCTTCTTTTAGATGGGCTCCATCTCCTAAAGGTTCCACAATCTCCCGAAACTGTATTATCAACTAATGTTATTAAGTGTTCAAACACATGAGCCTATAGTGGGGCATTTCCTACCCAAACTACAGCAGACCTCTTGGGAAAAAGAATTAATGACTGCAGGAGACATGTAGGGATTTCAGGGATTCTCGAAATTTATCTTTGGTGTAACAATAATTGCATTGATATAACCACCTCGGGACAATTCACTGAGCTGTGGACTTTTGGTTATGCAGACTTTAAGTATATTACACTTCAAATAAAGTTTACATTAAAAAAATCAAGGCAGGCCAGAACTTGTCTTTGCGCCACAGCTCCACTGTAAACCAGGAAAATTATCTCTACATGTAAGTGAGGAGCCACTCCTGTCCTCTCAGGGTCTTTGTTTTAGAGGTAGGTTCATTTTTTTTTTTTGAAGTATAATCCACATATGATGCAATTTTACCAGTTTTAAGTGTACAAGCCACTAAATTCTTTTAAAAATGTACAATAGTAGGCTCAGAATCACAATTATGAGGTATAATTACCCCCAAACCTCCAATATTTCCTGTTCTTTGATTCCAAACTCTTCCTAGCTCCTAGCCTCCGCTGATTTTTTTTTCAGAATCATCATAGTTGGCTTTTCTAGAGTTTTGTATAAATGCAATCATGTGATACTATTGTAGATCACAATTAGGTTGAATGGAATGTGTCACACTCTGTTTTCTCCAAACACCACCATACTTTCCTTGACAAAATTCACAGGATCCTTCATAAATAACCTGTGCTAAGGTAAAACCAACTGGTGGTAAGCCACACACCCCATGAAGAATTGCATGAGAGATAAGTTGGCAGTGCCAAGTCCTTGGGTAGTGGCCTGGGTGGTGATTTACAGCTTAATGGAAGAAAGTGTTCTCCAAAAGCTGGGTTTGGTCATGTCCTGGAATGTGCTGAACCCAAAGCAGAGCACCTCCCATCCAAGATGACGGACAGAAAGAAAAGCCAGTGAAGGTCAAGGTGTCAGGGGAGGGGTGTGGGTAGAACACTTTTGGACTTGGTTGCTGGTGTCTATTTCAAACCTAACATCCCATTATAGCTAATTGGGATCTTTAACAAACCAAAAATATTTTTAACATCACTTAAAGTAAAGCAAGAAATCCCATTAGTTGAAGCTTAGCAGCACTAGAATCTCCAGCGTCTATAAAAAGGCAAGACTAAAGAAGCATTGGAAGGTAACAGAGACACATGAAGCATTTACAAGCAGAACATCACCGCTGCTTAACATTGTCACTTCTTAACAACTTTGTGAGTAGCTTCCAGGCTAAGAAATAGAAAAGAGATGTTTTGCTTCTCAAGTGACATCTCAGAACTCACTAGACTCCAACGTCAGACAGTTAATCTGTGCACTCGATCAACCCCTCTTCGGTGGGTATGATTCAGAGCATCATCTGGGCCACCAGAATACCCTGCAAAGCACGTGATTGATGAGACATGATGGAGCGTTTTAAGTTAGGGAAACCTCCATCCACAGTGAGCAGAGAGGACGACAGTAGAGTAAGCATGCAGATTCCCACGGGAACAGAAAACAATGTCCAGGGGAGTAAAAGAGTCGAGGAGAGTAGGCTGTTCACACCGAAACCTAAAAGACAGGGTGGCAAACTATGATGCAGCACATGGCAGATATGAAAAAATTTCCAAAAGCCATCCCTATTTATTTAATTTACTCAAAATATTTACTTTTTATACAGTCTTTTAAAATGTTTGAGATTATAATTGTTATCATTTCTCCTTTCCTCCTTTGACACTATCCCATGTGCTCCACACCACTTCCTTTCAAATTCATCACTTTTTAATTATTGTTTTACACACACACACACACACACACACACACACACACACACAAAGACAATTTGCTCAGTCCAAATAACGTTACTTAGATGTAGGCTTTCAGGGCTGACAACTTGGTATTGGGTAACTAGTTGTGCTCTTCCCTGGGGAAGATTATTTCTCTTACTCTCAGCATTCCTTCCTTGTTTGCCTGTAGTTCTTTGTCTAGAATTGAGTTCCTGTC
Organism: Grammomys surdaster; assembly: GCF_004785775.1. Classification (NCBI taxonomy): domain Eukaryota; kingdom Metazoa; phylum Chordata; class Mammalia; order Rodentia; family Muridae; genus Grammomys; species Grammomys surdaster. The sequence continues at coordinate 18,142,892 of NW_021604587.1, forward strand.
ACACCAAGTTTTCTACCTTCCACATGTATTGATACCATTCTTATTCTGGTCATGTTTAGGCAGCCATGCTGCTGAGACTTCATGGGTGTAGATTCTGACATTTCTAGGGCACATGATCTCATAGTGAACTCCCTGTTCCTCTGGCTTTGACATTTTGCTCCACCCCCACTGATCCCTATGTCTTGGTTCAGAAGTTGTGCTGTAGATGTATTAGTTGAGATTAAACTCCACAACTCTGTATCTTGATAAGCTGTAGATTTTAATAATGATCTCTATTTGTTGTAAAAGGAAGTTTCCTTGATGAGAGTGAGAACTGCACTTATCGGTGGGATTAAAGACAAATATTTAGAATGTTGTTAGAAATTGTGCTGTTTTAGTAAAATGGTGGTTGCAGACTCTTCTCCAAGATTCATGACTTCCCACTAGCCCTAGATAGTTGGCTAGGTTTCCTGTAACAGGCATGGTTTCCTTTTGTTGAGAAAATTTTAAGTCCAATTAGAGAGCCATTGGTTACCACCAAGGTGTATGCGCCACTACTGCACCTTTAGGATTATTATATCTTGCTGGTCATTGTTGTGGTCCACCGACATCATCGCTGGATAGAGATATTTATCATTTCCCTCCTTAGGAAGCCTGCATGGTGGCTTCTGGTCCTTAGGGAAAATGTTTTTAGGTTAGATCCAGCTCAGTGCATCTTTGAACTGTGCCTGAAGTGCATGGTGTTCTCAAAAATAGAGACCAACCAAGGACAAAACAAATAACCGTTATGTTTGGGAGTCCCTTAGACAGTACTGACCAATAATTCAAAGTAAGTGGAAGCTGAGTGTAGTGGTACATTCCTATTGGTGTAGAATGAACTTTACATAGTAACATGCTAACCAGTCCTGTTAAAGATAAGCAAAATCTAGGTTGCTAGGGTGAGTGTATGTATTCAGCAGGATTCACTAGCCACTGGTCTATGATTCCATTACCTCTAAGCTCAAAGAGAGGGCAGCCAAGGGTCATATTCATCTTTAAGTCCTGGTCTACCATTAAGTCCTCTGACCTTATTTTCAGGTAAAACATAACTCTGGCAGGTAGGAAAGATGGCCCTGGGTAACAAAAATTCAAAAAGAATGACACTGGTGTACCTGAGAAATAATTCTGGCAATATCTTCACTGTGTAAATCTGCCTAAGCAGCCAGACTGGCAGTTTCCTGTCTCTTCCTAAATTGTTCGAAGTGAGACCTGGAAAAGATTTAAGGATGGCAGAGCATGTAAAATGCGTAAGCTACAGTGCACACCGTATATAAGCTAATGAAAACTTCTGTTGGGGTCGATTCTTACATGGGTGTTAGTCAGCCAGGAACTTAAGTAAAATGCTTTCCTTCAGGTCTGAGTGGGTGGGATGATGTCTCACTGGAAGGGCATGCTATTTCTATCACACTATAATCCCAGCACTCAAGAGGCTTAGTCAGCCTTCTAAGCTCAACCTGGCCAACACAGCAAAACTGTTTTATGGAAACTACAACCAACATCAAACCAAACAAAAGCAAATGAACAAGTGAGCCTTTGGGAGGCTTTCTAGGAAATGTCTTTAATTCATTTTTATCCGAGAAGCACTTAGAATTGACTAATCTAATAACCCAAGGGAGCTGGGTTTTCAAAGAGGTTTTCTTTTTAAGAGTGTTGGGACAATTAGGCACACACGTGCTGTGCATGCACACATGCAGCCGAGACACTCATACACATAACATAATTTAAAAAAAAGAACTAAGATGGGAAGAATGGTCCACAGACAATATTTGAGAGGTGCCATAACTGGAGTTTTAAGCCAAAAGCCTGGGCTCTGGCAGCCCAGAAGGTTAGGCATGGACATCCATCTCAATTCGGTAATTAAAGAGACAGGTAGTGTGAATAACAAATAGATTTTTTTCCATTTGCATAAGGAATAGGTGAGGACTGGAAAAAGTGGATCTGTTATCCAAAACCATCTTGGAAAACTGACATGAGCTTCAGGTTTAAGTAGAAGAGGAAGTGGGACAAAGGACAAGAGGTATACACAGTCAAGCAGTCTCAATTAAGACAGTCTCACCATGAGATCATATCAGCTCTGGACCAGTAGGGTGGCCCAAAAGAAGTCCCTATTGCTTGAAGGGACTTCATTGTTCTTGGGAGATGGTTTCCTCCGATGCTTTAGGGTACAGTTTCACCTTCCTAGATAAGGTTTTGCTCTTACAGAAATCCAAGGTGATCTAGGTTTAGGACAATGACCTATTTCTGTGCCTTCAGCCTTGCGTTTGCAAGTGAGAAGTCTCTTAGCAGAAGCAGCTTCTATATGTCTGTTTCAGTGCTGGGATTAGGGATTTAACTGTGACACTGCTGGGAGAAGACTAGAAATTCACTCATTTTTCCTGAGGTCCTTTCAGGATACTATGCAATTACATGCTGAGCTGAATCCTAGTGTAACTAGCCTGACTGAAAGGAATGCATTCTAAAGAGATACATTGACAGTTTGATCATTAAAACAAAGAATCCCAGAAATTTCCCCAGGAATCTTATGCCTGGGCCAGCCAGAGAGGAAACTCTGTTTTCCAGGAGAGAGGTTTACAACCTAATAGACACAATGTCATTGGTAGAAAGTACACCTGGACTGGGACAGCTTAGTTCTTTCTTTTGCTTCAGGACCCTCAAGATGGACTTTTGGGGGACTGGATCACTTTGTCTTCTCTTCCCCAATGGGACTACATTGAATAAAACTCAGTTTAAATATAAACTCGCCTATTTTAATTGGCTTCTCAAGGAAGAACTGTGAAGCTGGATACTTGGAGTATGGACTGTGATCCCAGGTTTGGTAACACTAGTGAACCACTAAACTCAGAATAGTCTAGGGGGCCCCAACATAAGATGTCAGAAGGGATCTGGCTAAAAGTATCTTGACTCTGAGAAATACTGGAAAATGAAGGATGAAAATTATATACTGGATTCCCAGAAACAAAGACACCTGTGTAAAGATTCTTCAAGGCTGATTAACTAGTTAGACAGTCAGAATTTTATATGTTCAAAGTTAAATTACCTTGGGCTAATTTTAGCCTTCCTAATGGTCATTCATTGCTCATCTCTGTGTTTGATCTAATAAACATCTTGTGACTATTAGTGATGAGAACAGGAAACATGAACTGGTCAGGTAGGGGAGGGACTCTAATGCAGCAAGTCCGAAAACGAACTTGCCAGAGGCCAGGAATTCCAGGATAGAGTTGTTTCCTACTTTCTTCTTACCCCCTTTTCTAAAGCAGCACCTCCATCTGGATGCTACTGTGTGAGGATGTGACTGAAACTGACAGGAGACACCAGTAGACCTGGTTGTTGGGCCAACTGGACTGACCAACTCATCTCCTTCCTCTTACCTCAGCCCAGTTTCTACCATAAGTCATTATAAAGCCACCACAGTAGGAGCTGGATGGTCCTGTTTCCTGGAACCTCCCTTTCCAAGACAGAGCAGCTCTTCTCTCTCCCTCTTAAGCTCACACCTATGAATCTACAATCAACTTCTCTTTAAAACTCACCCTCTGTAGTCCATGAGTTTCACTCTTTGAATTCATAAGACAAGAACCTGAAGGCCATGGTTGGAGCAGCTTTATTGGGCCAGTAAATTTTCCATGATCCTAGGACTCCAAGCCAGGTTCATCAAGAGCAGAGAAAGGTACTGTTGCAATCAAAGATGTCGCAAAATTTCTGTACCACTAGTCAAATTCTTTCAGAATTTACAATCAGTGCCCCAGCTTCCATTAACCCAAAGGCCAAGAATATTACCAGATAGCATTTAATGCCTGTAACAAGATTTCCCTACTTTGATGTGACCCACCAATGTATTCTTAAGATACTTTGATTTATGACTTTCTTTGTTCTGTTACTATAAAAAGTCATGAGACTGTCACATTCGAATATGGTATTTGAAGAAACCTAAATTTGTGTTCATAGGCTACTCCATATTTGGCTTTAGAATAACATATTTACATATAGAATTTGAAGATGATGCTCCAACTTCAAAAGAACTGACTTGTTCGAGCCTCTGGTGAATCTAGCTTAGGTGAATGAGTGGAAACCAGTCTCCTTGGTGGCTTTGTCCTTTCATCCAGATAGGAGGAAAAAAAACTGACAGACCATCTTTGAGTGAGACAAAGATGTCAAAAGTTTTTACTGGTGTTTCATCCAAATGAGGGAGAGGAACAGAAAGCAACAGTGTTCAGGGTCAAAGGTTAGCTAAGCCAGGAAAGAAAGGAGTAGGCGGATGGGGTAATCCTAGGCTGTGGTAAAGAGGTATGTTAAAGAGAAACACCTGTGCCCTTCACTTTGGCTATTAGTCTATTGAAACAATGGTCCCCAAGGAACTAGAAATTCCCCCAGGAATATTGTGCAAGGTGAAAAAAGCTGAAGCCTGATGCCAGCCAAAGGAGGACCTTGACTCCCAGGAGGAGATTTCATACTCCTCAGACAACCTTTCAGTACAGATTAGAGGAGCCAATGACAGATCCATAGTGGGTAGGACCACACCTGGACCGAAGCTGCTTAGTTATGCAGACCTCTTACTATGTATATTGACTGGAACTGATGAAAACCATTAAAAAGGTTTCAAATTAGAGAGCCTTTAATCTATGAAATGATACAAATGTTAGAGTGATCCTCTCAACCAATCAGGGAAAGTTGAAAAAGAGAATGTAAAATAAACTTCCCTGCATGTTGCCCCTGATGGGGGAATTCAAGTAGAAACAGTTGAGTATAAGAAGGATGGATTTTACTTTCTCCTAGAGGGTCCTCTGGCATAAGACAACTTGTATTCAAAGAGGCACTCACCAGATGTAAACGTTCTTCTGGAGTTTTTTTTAAAAAGCCATTTTTAGTTGCTTTCATCTGATGATTTTTCAGCTGTGCTCAAGACCTGAATGATTTTTCCAAAAGGAGTGGGAGGTTACAGAAACCCATTTTGAAATCCTTTATCCTTGACTGATTCCTGGACATGTTGTTTCTTTCTAGCTAAATTGTATGTAGTGTCTTGTCCATGAAAGTGCCTTTGTCCTTCTTTTGACAACCTTCCCAGAGCAAATTACAGGGATGATTTTAGAAGTGCATAGTCCTAGTCACTAGACAGAACACACTGATAATGGAACAAGGAAGACAAAAACCAAAGCAAACAGTACTGGTGTGGATACAGGGGCTCTGTGAGACATTGATGGTCTTTGTCTTTCAGAAACATCTCTGGAAACTTCCATTCTTCCTGAAGGAAAACTTGCTCTGCTGTCTTTCCATACTGCTGTGGGAGAGCTTTGAATTTCACTGATTTCTGGGTCTCTGATCACCAGCTCCAGGATGGTGACAGGTGGCACAGCTCCCACATGTACTACATAGAAAATCTTCTGATATTGACCACAACTGTGTAGTCATTTTCACTACCTTGGACAAGCCCACCACCAAGGACTGAAATGGATTCATTAGAAAGAACTGGAGGCCTATGGTGGGACCCCCAAGCTACCTCCAGGACGCCAAACTGGAGCCTGTTATCTGGTTCTGCCTGACTAGTGGACACTATACTTGAGTATCCCTGTCATTGTGAAAGGTCTTCTTAGGTGTGCCCACTAGGGAGGACCTTCACCTAACATTCTCCCACTGCCCTGGAAGCCTTGAGGTCAGATCTGTCCTAAACCAAAGTTGATAGCTCAGGCTAGAGAAAACGAGTTCCCATCAAACCCTAGGATCCTACAGAGCTTTACGGGGGCAGAGGGTGAAGGTTGTTTTTATTGGCTTGGTACAGGAACCCTGTCCGACAGAAAAGACCCATATGTCAGGTGTCCCCATCCACTCTGCATGGGGTCCTGGTGATAAATTTTATTTTCTAAAGATGCCTTGGCTAAGTGCCAAGGAAGACTGTGAATTAAAGTGTGTCACGGGCCCAAGTCTGCCATTCTTAAAACCACTACTCGTAAATCCAGCTGTTGACTAACAGCTGGAGATACAGCTTTATGGAAGGATGCTCGCTGGTTCCTGAATGATTAGAGAGACCCCCATTTTTCATTTGTGTTAGAGCATTGATGCTGACAGTGTGATTTATATGACACACTGGCTTTGCTTCCAAGCATCTGAAATTTTGGAACATACTAAATAAGCAGAGGTCCCAGTATGACTGAGCCCAGTAAGCACACTGGACATCTAAGTGCAGTCTGCTTTCCTGGAAATGATGCATTGGACCCACAGTTGCCAGAGAAATAAAGCATATTGTATGCTTGATGAGATTGCTGAAAGTGGCCCTGGTTCCTGCTGGGCATTGTCCCATATGCCTTTCTCTCTGATTTGGTTTTGTGCCTTTTCCCTGTAATAAATCATAGCTGTGGCTACAGTGTATTTAGTAGTCTAACAAATCCTGAATCAGGAGGCTCCAGCACAGTGGGGAAAGGCCTTAAGAGTTCTACAAAGATTTATGAGTAGTGAACAAAATATTCCAAGATGAAAAGAGTGGACAGAGCAAGTGAATTGTACCAGTCGACGTGGTGAGACTGAGCCAGCCTACTGTGACCGCACTACTCGTCGTGAACCTCACAAAAGGGTCCACGGGGCAGCCCTCCAGTGTTTCTAGGTACAACACACTGTCTCATGGGAAAAGAGTAGCCAGTGTCCCCAGTGCTGAGAGGAAGCATGAACAGAAGTAAGAACAATCTTTACAGATATGTAGGGTTTGAGTATCTCTGTCCAATTCATAGAACTTTTGTGAGCACCCAAAAATAGGCTGGATGAGCATCACTGTCACTGTGGTCCCTAACTCACAGAGCATTCAAACCCTCGTGTTCAATCTGTGTGCTTCTGCTTTTGATAAAAACTCACGTGCCCCAAGGCTTTTGTTTCCTTAATAGGGACATGGTAAAAGAGAATAGCTAGCTAGATCAATGGATTCATTGGTTGATTGATTATTTATTTAATTGACAGGGTCTCACATCCTAAGCTGGCCTGAAACTTACTATGCATCTCCAAGGGTGACCCTGAGCCTCTGCCCTCCTGTCCCCACCTCAAAAGTGCTGGTATTACAGAGGGATCCCAGCACACCTAGTGTATGTGGCGCTGGAGATCAAACCCAGTGCCTCCTGTATCCTAGGGAAGCACTTTGTAAACCAAGATATCCCCAGTCCTGGTTAAGAAAATCTCCAATGGGGCCGGAGAGATGTCTCAAAGGTTAAGAGCACCTGTTGCTCTTGCAGACAATCTCAGTTCAGTTCCCAGCACCCACATGGCAGCCCACAACTATCTATAACTCCAGTTCCTGGGAACCCAACATCCTCTACCAATTTCCATGATACCAACAACTCATGTTGTTCACATACATACATGGAAGCAAGCACTCTTGCACATAAAACAAAAATAATTATTTTTTATATTATTTATTTAATATATTCATTTTATATTGTATTTTAAATATAAATAAATATATCTTTTAAAATTCTTTGAGGAGATGACTGTTTTCCAAATGAACTAATAAGGTATTGTTTTCAGTTGGTGGTACATACAGACACTAATCTTCCATTTATATTATTAAAGATTCCATATTAAAAATACTGTCTCAAAGAATCTTAAAACTGTATTCAAGGTCAGGTGTGTTTGCATTGACGTCAATCTCAGTTTCTCCTCAGAAATAAGATTCAACTTTATAATTTGCTCTCAGTTTCCAAGTAAAGTCATAATAATTTTCAACTTATTATTAATTTTTATTCGCTTATTTTTTTATTTTACTTATCAAAAAGGCTTCACACCCTCAAAACCCACAGATAGCATATTGCCTTTATATGGGGAAGTTGAAGGAAAATGGACCATGGGCTCAGATAGACTGGAAGCAAAAGACTTAATTTTGTAACTTATTTAAAAATGAGAGAATATTTTCTAAAGTCCTACAACTTATTTTTTTTATTATTGAAAACAATTCTTCTCTCATATACTACAGCCCAACCCCAGTTTCCCTTCCCTCCACTCCTCCCAGCTTCTCCTACCTCCCTCCCTCCCCAGATCCACTCCTGCCTCATCTCCCACCAGAAAAGAGCAGGCCTCCAAGATACAACAAGCAAACACAAGAAAATGAAAAAAAGCCCTCACATTGAGGCTAGACAAGGCAATCCAACAGAAGGGAAAAAGTCCAAAGAGCAAACAAACCAGTCAAACACACACACGCTTCCACAGTTAGGAGTCCTGCAAAACCACCAAACTAACAGCCACAACATATATGCAGAGGACCTGGTGCAGACTCCTGCAGACCCAAGGCTGGCCACATCAGTCTCTGTGAGCCCATATGCCTCCACTTAGTTGATTCAGTGGGCCATGTTCTTCTAGTGTCCTCCATCTCCTCTGACTCCTACAAGCTTTCTGCTCCCTCTTCCATGGGGTTCCTTGGTCTCCTAGGGGAAGGATCCAATGGAGACCTCTAATTTAGACTTTCTCCACATAATATCTGTGGATATCTGCATCTGTTCCCATCCTCTCTGATGATGACTGGACAAGGTGCCAGTCTACGAGTATAGCAGGATATAGTTAAGAATCATTTCATTGATTTTTTTTAAAAGACCAGTTATATTTTGTTCGACCCTAGGTCTTGGGGCTATCCAGTCTCTGGTTCCTAGTCATCCAAGCAGTGTCAGGTATGGGCTCCATTGTGTGCAGTGGGATTCAAGTTAAATCAGACTTTGGCTGATTGCCATTGTGCCTGCACATCTTGCAGGCAAGACAGGTTATAGGCCAAAGGTGTTGTGGCTGAGGGTGTCTTAGAGTCTGTAGCACCTCCATCCAGGCTCTCTGGCTTTTAGAGTCTCCATTGAGAAGTTGAATATAATTCTAATTATACTCTCTATATTACTTGGTCTTTTTTCCTTGCAGTTTTTAATATTGTTTCTTTGTTCTATAACACTTAGTGTTTTAATTATTATGTGGCACGGAGACTTCTTTCTCTGGTCCAGTCTATTTGGTGTTCTGTACTCTTCTTGCACCTTTATAGGCATCTCCTTATTTAGGTTAGAAAATATTTCTTCTGTGATCTTGTTGAAAACATTTTCTGGGCCTTTGAGCTGGTCTTCTTCTTCTTCTATTCCTATTATTCTTAGGTTTGGTCTTCTCATAATATCCAAGTTTTCCTGGATGTTTTGTGTCAGGAAAACTGGGTTTGGGGTTAGGGCAGCTCCATTTGGGGGTGATTATAGGACTAAGTCAGGAATGCTCAACCTTCCTAATGAAGCAACCCTTTAATACAGTTCTTCATGTTGTGGCAACACTCAACCACAACATTTTTTTGTTGCTACATTATAACTGCAATTTTGCTAATGTCATGAATCAAAAAGTAAACAACTTTGTTTTCTGATGGTCTTAGGCAGCCCCTATGAGAGGATGTTCAACCCCCAAGGGGGTGGAGACCCACGGGTTGAAAAACACTGTTCTAGGTGCTGATTTGTAGGAGGTCAGGACTTGATGGTCTGTGGGGATCCAGAGGAGGCATGGAATGGGGGTTAGGAGGGGAGTGAGAAAGGGAGACTGCAGAAAAAGGGAGATGAGCTGAGGCACAGGAAGAAGAATCACATACTTGGGCCATCATTTCCTCTTGGAGTACTCCATGAAACTGGCTTGGCAGGTCACTTGTGAAATCAGAATCAAACGTCTTTCTCTGACGATGAAAAAAAAAAAGCCAAAGTCAGCAACTTGCACTGTGTGATGGAGCTCTGAGTATAACCAGCAGTCTCATCCAAGTGTGAGGTCTCTTTTCAACATCGGCTTTTATGGTCCACCTGTGACTCATTAAACCTGGAGAGGAGGAATAGGAATGGCTGGATGTGTCATAGCATCTCATGGGTGAGTGCTCGTGGAAAGGATGAGGGAGATTAAAGCCAAGCCCTGGATTGGGTTGGGGAGGGGACGTTAGAATAGGGATGAGAATGATTTGAGTCAAGTGCTGAGTGTGTGGAAGTAAAGGTGTCAGCAAGACACCCGGAGCCACTGTTCTAACTCTGTTCTCTTTTAATGAACATTAAAACTTGGGATCAAAATGAAGTACATAAAAACGGAACAAATATTAGACCCGAAGCCAGAAAAAGTAGTCAGAGAGCAGGGTAAAAAGCTGAGAGACATTTGACCCATCAGCTCCAGGAGCATCTGCAGAGATGCTGCAGGGGCCCTACAAACCACAGGGCACCTTTTGCCAAGAGGTTGGCTTGCCAACTTCAGAACTTGTTTAAGCCTTTAATAGTTTTTGTTTCACAGCTAAAGACTGGAACACCAGTGATGTGAGCAATGCTCACCCACAGAGGGGGATGTCGAGCCCTGAGAGAACAGGGAGCTTGCACAACATGAGTGGACCTGAGTTTCCCACCCACAGGCCTCACTTCTCTGTCTTCTGTAGACTGGATGCTGACACTGGTCACTCAGCCAAGTTACATATAGCAATACATGTGGGGCTCACTTTTCCCTAAACCTATGGGAGTGTTAATGATAGCTATTTTCTTTTTAATAAGATATAAGTCTCAGAAGGATGCTAAAGGATTCTTACTCCCTAAAACTTGACCTCCTCGGTTTGACCCTTTATCTATTTGCACAAACTTGACATCTAACCTCCAACCTCCTGATCTGGCCCAGGCTCCTTTTTGCTCTTGGCCTCACTGGGCTTGGCCTGGGTCTGTATACTGTGAGGGTAATTGATACACTCTTGAATTCCACTGGTCCCTGTTTTGCTGGCCCTTACCGACGTGGGCTCCATCTCCACAGACAACCCCAGAGAGGTTAATCAATCCTAGTCATGAGCGTCATTAAGATCTTAAAGTTGAAAGAAAAGTTTGGGGCCATTTAATTGAATCCTTTAATCTTTCTAATGAAAAGTGGGTCCAAGATCGAGACCAGAATTCTGACTTAGCCCCTCCTGATTCTAAATATAGCATCCTTTTAAATAACTGTGCCATCCCCCCCCCATTTAATTCAATTGGGTTTAAATGAATAACGGCTCGAGGACTGTCTGCCAAGTATATTTTTAGGATAGAAGAGCAGAAAAGACACAGAAAGAGACAGAAATCATAAACTAATCCCAAAGGAGCTAAGAAGAAACAAAGTAGTACACGGTCCCTTCTATTACCCTCATGACGTTTATAATCCAACCACAATCTCAGCACTGGGCAGGCAGAGGCAGGAGGACTGTTAACGTGAACAAGCTAATTTTCAGTCAACCTGGAGTAAATAGTGAGGTTACCCCTAGAATTATACAGAATGAGTCTGTAACTTGGGACAGATATCAGTGCTTTAAAGGGATCACATATGTTAGATTAAAGCAGAATACCCAAAGGCTGCAAGGAGGAGATGTCACTTAAACAGGCTATGTCATTGACAACCATTTTAGTTCCTTTCTAGATGGCCTTTGCAGGTTAGAGAACTTTAAATTTCCCCAGATTTCCTTGAGACTGGGGCTGGTCATGTGACTCTTTTGACCAATGAGATGTGTGTATGCTTACTCACGCTTTCTACGCAGTCTACCACCTTTTTTTCACCTGGACCATGGGTAGTGCCTAAAGATGCAACCCTGCCATTAAACAGGACAGAGTAAGCATCTGGACGAAGCCCAGTTCCTGGATATAATCTAGCCCCACACAGTTGGGCCCTGAACTTCTTGCTGAACAAGATAAAATTAATCCTTATTTGGTTCAGTGAGGGTAGCAGAATTTATTTTAATGCAGCGAAACCCAACCCTAACTGGTTCACAGACCTTGAAAGAGCCATAGAGTTTCAATAAGCACAGGCGGTTTATAAAAACAAAGTATGAGCAAAGACTCCAGAAGGGGAGAATGCCAGCACATTATCGAGAGAGCAGGGAGAACACAGAGGTTGATCAGAAGAAAGGCTGAGAAAGGCCGTCAGGGGTCCATGATGGAAGATGGGGTAAAGCAGTACACTTTGTTTCACAAGCAGACGAGGACCAGTAAGATGACTCAGTAAATATGGCCTGACGACCCGAGTTAGATCCCACAACCCACAGGGTGGGAGGAGAAAAGCAGTTGGTACTAAACTAAGCCCATTTTGCTTGCTGTGTGGTATTGCAATCACCAAAGCAGTGAGAGTTTTTACAGAGTGGCCAGGGAACCCTCCAATTCAAATATATCTCCGGACACCAGGGCTTAGGAGTGTCTTTGGAATAAAGAAATGGGGTCATCTGAGGTAGGGTGAAAGGCTGCTGGAAGCACAGAAAGCACCAGTGGTCTGCATATGAGTAATTGACCTTCATAGCTTTTTGTAAGATCCACGCTCAGGAAAGTGATGGCCGTAGTTTGATTTGAGAGTTTCGGACTTTCTGACATCAAAGATTACCCACCAAGCACCTGTGGAGACCCAAGTAAAGAGATCAGTGGCTCTGACCTCTCTGAGCTAAATAAAGTTATCTCCACATGCCCCCCAGAGAACTTCTAATAACTGCTACCATGTGAGCGGGTATCAGAGGGACTGCCTATTGCAAAGCCAGGGGAGTAGAGCTTGTCTAATTAAGCAGGACTTTGTTTGGATGGCAATTTTTTGTTTGTTTGTTTGTTTGTTTGTTTTGCTTTTTGAGACAGGGTCTCCCTATGTAGCCTAAGTTTTGGGTTTCCTACTTTGTCTCTTGAGAACTCAGGTCGCAAGCCTATGCCATCAGGGCCCATTGAACAATGTCTTCTATCAGTGAATAAAATGTAGGAAGTATGGGGTTTATTCAGGTCTCCAAGTTTCAAAAGAAAGAATGTGCTTTTTGGTTTTTAAACTTTAATTAAGGAAGGAGGATGCTCCAAGCCCCTACAAGAGAAAATTAATTATTAATTTCATTATGAGGACTTGGTTTCACAAGAGGAATTGGCGAGAGAAATGAGCTGAGGTTAGTTCCTGAACTCTTACCTTTAGGTCTTTAGGTAAGGGAGCCTTGAGTCCCAGATGAGCCAGCAGCAGGCGGGGCAGCTGATGTGAGCCTGGAGCCAGAGTAGGTGGCTTTACTCGTTCCGATCTGTAGGTACACATATTACATTTCTGTTCGCATGGGCCACGGCAACCACAATACCGCAAACTCGCTTGCAACCTGAAGGCCCTGCTTGCCCTGTGCCAATTTCCTCCCACCACCAATTACTAGGCTAGCAAACCACAGCCACCGAGCCCAGCCCTCTGGCTTCTACAGCATGTGCTGTCTTAACGGCAGCACTGTGCAGGCCACACACCTTATCCCTAAGAATGGCCAAGCACAGAAGGGATAAGACAGTTGTGCACTGAAATTAAATGTGGCCTGAGGTTATTGGAAGGACTGTGGGAAAGGTAACTGAAGCATTCTTCCACAGTCACAGGAAGTAAATCTGCACAGTTCCATGTGCTTGTTTTGCCTTTTCCACTCAATGCCCCATCCCTAGATCCAACCAACCTCAGATCAATAATACACAGGTTATGTGTGTGTTTATGTATGTGTACGTGTATGTGTATATGTATATATCATCTGTATTAAACACATACAGATGTTTTCTTGTCATGCTCCCCAGCAATATAGCAACGCACTGGCTGTGTAGGATATACGTTACACTAGGTACTATACCCCATCTAGACATTATGTGAAGGACACAGGAAAATATGCATAGATTATTTTACAAGTATTTATTATCTATTTACCGTGTATGCACTTGTGTGTGCACACATGTGCAAGTCTGAGGACAATTTTCTAGAGTTGTCTCTGTCCTTCCATCATATGGGTTCTGGGGTTCAAACCCAGGTTATCAGGCTTGGCAGCAAATGTCTTTATCCATTAGGCCATCTCTCTGGCATTACATATGTGATTTTTATATAGGGGCATAAGCATTGCAGATTGGGAAAATTTGTAAATCCTGAAGCTGTTCCCCATAGCCACGCAGAGGTAGCTGTATGTGCTTCTCTGATTCTGACACTGAAAACTCAGATGCTGGGTAACAGTCCAGTGAGAAAATCTCTGCACTCACCTTGCTGTGTGAGCTAAAACCAATCAACAACAATATATACAAACAAACAAAACAAAACAAAAAACATGATGTCCTCGGCTTCACCCCCTTCCGACCCACTTGCCTACTGAAAAGTTTGGACCAGAGGAAAAAAAAACCTCAGCCTCTTCAAAACATGTTCTGTTTTTTTGAGCACTGAGTCACAAACCTGTAATCTCAGCATTTGGTAGGTAGAAGCAGGAGGATAGTGAGTTCGAAACCACCCTAGGCTACATGGCAAGACCTTGTCTAAAAAGGGGGAAGGCTATTATGGAGTGCAATGTGACGTTCTTACATATACTTACATTGTATAATAATTCAAAATATTAATAAATTCATCATGTCACATAATTGCCATATCCTGTAATAAGAACATTGAAAATCTACTGTCAGCAGTTTTGAAATATATGATGATTTATTAATAAAAGTCGCCACTATGTGCCATAGGTCATTAAAGCTTATTTCTCCAGCCTGACTGAAACTTTGTGCTCCACAAGACTGCTGTATAAACACCCACTACTCCCTGAAGCCCCTTCCCCACACAGTTCACATTCTGGGGAGGATGGAGGTATAAATCTGTCCTGAGTTCCTATTGGTACCTCCAGGGCAAGAATCCTGTTTTCTCTACAGAAGAACCTCAGGATAGGATTGGCAAACTGCCTTGGTTGTTTCTTAGATAGGGATTTTAGGAAAGAAGTGGAGATGTTCTCAGAGCCCGTGCCACAGGAAAAGCTTAGCATCATAATTAGCAACAAATGTCACATTAGTATAGCAAGTTGATTTTTAAAAATAAAAGTGGTTCTGTCAGATATTAGTAACGTTCTATGAGAATGTGGAAGTCTGGTCCAAAACAAACAAATAAACCTTAAGAAACGCTAAGTTTATAATCCATAGACCCAGAGAGGTTAGATATGGAGGAAGGTGTGTTTGTGCGTGTGCGTGTGCGTGTGCGTGTGCGTGTGCGTGTGCGTGTGCGTGTGCGTGTGTGTGTGTGCATGTGTGCATGTGTGCATGTGTGAGTGTAGAGACGGGTAGATCTCCCTCAGAGGGGAAAAAGAATAGATTTTTTTGGGTAGACTGGTGGCAGGAAGGACAGGAATGGGAGGATCCGGTGGAGAATGGGACAGGAGATGGAGGTGAGGGAGGTGATGTGCAGAGAGACAGCTAGAACTGAGGAGTGGTATGAAAACCTAGTCCAGTGGAAACTTCCTAAAATATATGAAGACAATCCTAACAAAGTCTAAAATAATGAGGGAGATGGAGTCCCAATTGGCCATCTCGTGTCACTGCAAGAAGCTTCCAGTATGGAACTGAGTTATATCCAATTGAGCTATTGGCCAAGTGGGTCCCATGGAAATCCTCAAACAATCCAGCCTGTTATCGAGACAACAGATTCCTCTCCACAAACTGACCACAAGGTCACACTACTGAAGACAACAATCACACAGTTCACTGAACGTGGAGGGGTTGAGCTGGTGCTTATACAGAACCTCTACCCCGTGTTCTAGTGTCTTTGGTACAGGAAGGTACTCTGCAGGCTCCCAAAAAGAGAAATGTAAACACCAACCCAGCCACTACACCTTATATCTATAACCTGTCCTGCCTGTAAAATATGCAAGAGTGACAGTAGTACAAAGCTTGTCAGAGTAACCAGCCAATGTCTGATTTGTCTTAAGTCCCATTCCATGAGATGGAATCCACATCCTACACTGCCTGAGTGAAGAACCAGAGACTAGATAGCCCAGAGATCTAGGGTAAAACCAAGCACTACTGGTTTAAGAAAAACAAGTAACAATAAAATGGCTCCTACAATACTCATGAGAGAGAGAGAGACAGACAGAGAGAGACAGAGACAGAGAGACAGATAGACAGAGACAGATACACACACAAAGAGAGACAGACAGACAAAGACAGAAACAGAGAGAGAGAGAAAAAGAGAGAGAAAGAGAGAAAGAGAGAGAGACAGAGAGACAGACAGAGACAGACACACACACAAAGAGAGACAGACAGACAAAGACAGAAACAGAGAGAGAGAGAGAAAGAGAGAGAGAGAAAGGGAGAAAGAGAGAAAGAGAGAGAGACAGAGAGACTGACAGAGACAGACACACACAAAGAGAGACAGACAAAGACAGAAACAGAGAGAGAGAGAGAGAGAGAGAGAGAGAGAGAGAGAGAGAGAGAGAGAGAGGGCTTGAAAGCCTGAAACATACAGTTCTAAATGGGATGTCCCCATCAAATCCCTTCCATCAGAGCTCAGGGCACCCCCCCATGGAAGAGAAGGCGGAAAGAGTGTAAGAGCCATAGAGTATGACAGATGCTAGGAGAACAAGGCCCTCTGAATCAGCTGAGCGAAGCTCACATGAATTCAGAGAGTCTGAAGTAGCAAGTACAGGGCCCTGTAATCAGGATATATTGTATGAGAAAGAATCTTTTTAGTTAAAGGGGGAGGAGATGTTAAGCTTTCTCTATGTCTCCCTCTTTGCTCTGTGGACATTAGCCTAGGCGAAACTCTGAGAATGCTCTAAAGAAGATATTTGCTTAGTTTTATGTGACCTAGAATTTCCCAACCTTACTTATCATGAAGCTTGTTTTTAGAAAACACATATAAACATGAGTATACTTCACAAAACACTGGTTTCATATAAGTGATTTGTCTACTGGATCTTTTACTTACAAACCTACGAAGAGTCCCTCTAGGACAAAATGTTATTGGTCACTGAATTAGTAAGTGGCTAAGACATAAAATTTGGACAAGTATAGTAATCCAGACCACTGATAGCATTGTGATCATCTGTAAGGTAACATTGTCTCCATATGAATTGATGATCTACCATGCATCAAACACAAAGGCTAACGAGATAAAGACAGAGCTCCCTCTCTTCAAAATAACACTGCCTAATAGGAAAGAAAAAAATAAAGTCCAGAGTTTAAAGAGATGTACAGGAAAGCAGAAGAAGGAAGGCAGCTGGAAACCCTACCTTGAATAATAAAAACAGTTTCATTAATAATAAAGTCCAGATGTAGTACTTACAGTCTCCCGAGCATGATTTCAAGCACTTTTAAAACACTGCTCTACTTAAATCTCAATACAGTCTTGCTTTGTGCCTCCAGCATTTGCATTTTAGAAATGAGATCACTGAAGTTCTGAAAAGCCAGATAACTTCATCAAGATCACACGGCTAGAAATACAGCACAATCTTCAAATGCAAACAGTCTGCCTCCAGAATCTATGTGCTTTAGCAAAGGAGTGTGCGGCCTCTCTAAGGGTTAAGCAGCACACTTGGTGAAGGACAGAAGCCTGCTAGACAAGGCAAGAGAGAAATGAGCAAGTGGCCAGGTGTGCTCAGAAGCACAAACACGTAGAGCAGAAATAGCAGGTAAGGGAGGATGGAGAGGTCGGGGAAGAGTCAATGCTATGGTGGGTCTTGAGCCTTCTGACTGGAAGCCCTGTGGACTAGAGTCCTCACACCCTTCCTCCAGCATCCTCAGGCAAGAAAGAGAAACATGGTTGTTTACAGGGTAAAGCTGGGCTCAAAAAACCTTCATGAAATTCTTTTGAAGTCTACTACCATCTGAGAAATACAAGATAATTTCATATTCTATACCATTACAGAACTGAATTGACACAATGTGGGAAATTTCAGCCACTTAAATGTTCAAATGGCATTTTTACATGGAACTTCAGAAAAATGCACTTTTTCATCTCAAGTAGCTTCTGGTATCCCTGGCAACTTGTTTTCAACTCCAGTTTCCTGCTGGAGACAAAAAGGTCACATGATGTTAGAGCCAGGAAGCATAAGCTTTTCAGTATAGGATTCTGAGAATAGCAAGGTCCTAAATGTAAGTATTCATCCAGAGAGAACTGTTTGAGCACAGTGCATTTCTGCAATAGAATATCGCCATCCCAGGATGGGATGGAGCTTAGAATAGCCGCATGTTCAGACTGATGCCCTGCACTGAGAAGACAAAGCAGCAAAGCAAAACAGGAGAGAGGAGAAGGTGAGACCCTATGCAGAGCCGCAGTCCCGGAGCCAGGCTGACAAAGGGTGAAGGAAGGATCAGCAGTGGGCTGAGGAGAAAAGAAGAAAGAGGCTTAGGCAGTAAGACCGGAGGCCTGGGCAGGGTATAAAACCCAAGTTAAGAATAACTTGTGATCAGTTCAATGGCTAGTCACAAGTTATTCTTAACTTGGGTTTTATACCCTGCCCAGGCCATTGAACTGATCATGGTGTTCTCAATAGAGGAGTTAGAGTGAAGACTGAAGGAGCTGAAAGGGTTTGTGGCACCATGAGGAGAGCAACAATACCAACCAACCACAGCTCCCAGGGTCTAAACCACCAGCCTGGGAGCACTTGGGGGGGGATCCAGGGCTTCAGCTGAATATGTAAAAGTGGAGGGCCCTGCTGGGCATAGGTGGAAGAAGATAACCTTGACCTCATGAAGGCTGGATGCCCCAGGGGGTGGGAATTTTGAGGGTGGGGAGGTGGGAGTGGGGGGGTGTAGATAGAGGTTACATCCACAGAGAAGAAGGAGGAGGGGCGAGGGGATTGGGGGTTCCGAGGGGGTGGTGGGGGATGGGGTAAGGGGTAAGGAGACAACATAGGAAATGTAAATAAATCATCAAAAAAAACAAAAACAACAAAAACAAACAAACAAACAAAAACAAAAAACAAAAACAAAAAACAAAAACAACAAAAACAACAAAAAAAAAAGAATAACTTGTGAGGCAGGTTAAGGAGCACAGTGCATTAGAGAATATGAGAATGATGCTGAGCTTGGGTTTAGACACACTAGGCCTGAGGGATCCTGGGCTCTTAGGATAAAGATGCCCTACCAGGGACATGAGTTCAGAGTTCATAATGATAAGCAATCAGTTCCCATTTTATTGGCAAATTCCTAAATTCTAACAAACTATGTAAGCCAGTGACCTCTCTGTGCTGTATGGAGTCAAGGCAGGACAGAGAGGCTGGGAGAGCTGTGGTGACACGGGAGGGACATCTTGAACAAGAAATGAGGTCCTTCATCCTGGGGGTGTGGTGAGAAAGGTAAGAAACATCAGATCCTCCAACTCTGCTTCATACGAGCTTGGTCTGAGATTCTTTTTTCAGCAAGAGCCATGAATCTTGGTTTGCCTAAGAGGAAAGGGGACTCTTTGGACAGGCTCAGGGAGTAGAATAGAGCCGTGCCTCTCATCCTATCACTATTGACAGTTATATAGCCAGCCTGAGATGGCTATCCTTACAGTTATATAGACAGCCTGAGATGGCTGTCCTTAGAATGGCTTGCCCTGAATAGACAGTCTTGGTTGCCATCTGGAAACTTGCCTGGTGAACACCTACATGAACATGGTTTATGCTAAGTACCTGTTTTCCTTCTAAAACACCAGAAATTTGAAGCATGCCAAGGAGAAAGTATCTATGTAACAAGCCTGATAATGTATTCTGAGTTCTGCAAGCCTGATAATGTATTCTGAGTTCTGCAACTCCAGTGTGTCCCTAGGAGGAATCACCTGTCACAGCTTGTCATGATTTATCATTGGAGACATGAAGCACAGCTAGCTCCTGGCTTTCTTCAGACTCTGCTTCCCCTCCCTTCTCTCTTTCCCCTTTGATGTTACATAGGTCCTTTAACTGTAATAAATCTTTGCCCCTAGCTGAGTCCTGAGTTGTTCTAGCAAATTACTAACCCTGAAGCAAACTTGGGGACATCGCCATCCCTTTTCCCGGATGGAGGTGACACACTCAGACTCTGAATCTGCATGGCGTCTCAGCTCTTCTTTGTTTACCATCTTTAGCCGCTACGGTTCCAAATGAAGATGTTACTTGAAAATGTTCAAGAAAAGCCTGGAGCGTCTCATGGAAACAGAATTTTGTAAGAGAGGTGTGACCCGCAACTCTTGATGGCCTGTGACCCAGCCCTGTGAGCTCTGCTACATGCTTCAACCTGAGCAGCTTGGCTCTGGTGTTTGAACAAGATGCTAGGTGATGACTCTGTGGCCTATAAGCAACTATTAATTCTGTGACTCTGCAATTGCTCCACATTGGAATAGCCTGGAATTCTGAGATAAATCCCAGTGAGGAAACAAAGACTGATGGTCACAAAGCCTGTGAAAGGAGGTGCAAAGAAAATCTTCCACCCTGGCCAGCATCCAGAGCGGCCCCAATTAACATGTGACGAATGACGAGGGATGTGCTGGAGACTTTTGATCTTATGCGAGTGCTGTCCAGTTCCAGCATGAGCTCCTTCTCCCAGCCAGGCCCTGGCTCCAGGGGTCTCAGTCATAAAGGTGTGTCAGGAAGGATCTGCTAGACAAGCAATGGTTCCTGGGCCAGTTCTTTTAGACACTTCCAATGATGCCACCCTGAGAACAGGGAGGTATGGTGGCCTTTTTATGGCACAGGGGTTTTTTGTTTTGGTTTTGCTGCCACACCTTATAATATATTATCACAAGCTGGGATAAAAAGAAAATGAAACCCAGCAAGCCCTTCATTGACTATCCCATCAGCTGAGGACTAACTGCCTTCCTTTGGTTAGCATTAGTCACATTATTTATATTTTCTATTCTTTCCAGAATATTCTTCCCTTCTCCCAGGAAAACTTCACATCATCCAGCTACAAGTGGGAAAATTTTGGATAAAGAGAGTGTAGTTTCCTCCCTCCACATAAAAATGTAGACGGCTGTTTCCCTACATTTCCAGAAAGCACCCAAGTCTAAGCTCAGGCTTTCCTAGATTCTGAATTCTCTTGGACGTTTGTGAAGAACGTTTTTTCACTTCAGTTCTATAGTCATTCAAACCAGAATCACTGTTTCTTTCCTTTGGAGAGCAACCATGGTTCTAAATGATTACAGTCCAGAAAGGCTGAGTTTCAAGTGTTGTTTGTAGACCTCTAGGACTGGAAGCTGGAAGCAGTCTCTTAGGCACCTTCCTCCAACACAGCATCCTTCCTTGGGAGTCTGCTGCAGTCGCAGCCTGCCAGGGATGATCCCTGAAACTCATGGAATCTCAATCTCAATCTTTCTCTTCCC
>NW_021604587.1:18164006-18170989 GCF_004785775.1 Grammomys surdaster
CTCTCCATCTCTCCCTTCTTCCATCTCTCTTCTTCATCTTTCTTTTTTTTTGTTTTTTTGGGTTTTTTGGGTTTGTTTTTGTTTTTGTTTTTGAGACAGGGTTTCTCTGTGTAGCCCTGGCTGTCCTGGAACTCACTCTGTAGACCAGGCTGGCCTCAAACTCAGAAATCTGCCTGCGTCTGCTTCCCAAGTGCTGGGATTAAAGACATGCGCCACCACTGCCCGGCCCTCTTTCTTTTACTGTATAGTTCAGCAGGGCTGGAATGGATGTACTATGTTGCTCAGAATGTCCTCATAGTCCCAGAAATCTTCCTGCATCAGCCTCTCAAATGCTAGAGTTATGAGCATACGCCACTTCGAGCTCTACTCTGACTCTGGACCAAACTGAGGCCATCTTGTTTGTTTGTTTGTTTGTTTGTTTGGTTTTATAGACTGAGAATTCCATACATGGACATAACATATTTTGATCAAGTCTACCTCCGTTTCCTCCCCTTCAAATTCTCCCCTGTTTGTGCTATCATGATTCCCCACCACATGTCTTTTTATAAAAACTCATGAAGTCCACTTAGTGCTGCCAGTATATGCAGGAATATCTGCCAGAGCAAGAGTAGCCCCTCAGGAGCCAGATCCCTGGAGAAAATGGGCTCTCCCTTTCCCCATGGCCATCAATTGCCAACAACTGGAGGCCACCTTAATTTGTGTTACCTAACCTTGCTTATGTGGTTAGTTAGTAACCTGTCTGAATGGCATTTTCTTATCCAAAACATGGAGCTACTCTGAGAAGAAAACATAACTCTTTGTTAGTCACATCGGGCCTCAAGCCTGTCTCAGAGAAAATCCTAAATAAGAGGTGTTTTGAGCTTCGGTTCTCCTCAGTTTCTCATGCTCAGGTTTTTGAAGCTCCACGATACTGAATACTGCCTTTTTCTAAAGTTCTCTGTTTTGTATTTTATTAACATGTTTCTTGTTTTTACTTCCCACGGGCTATTAGCCCATGCTTACTGACCTGTGTTCCAACCATCCTTCCGTACTTCCTGCTTACCCATTCTTTTTCATTCATTAAAATTCTTTTTTTCCCTTCTAGACAGAATCTTAATTACACCAGGGTGGCTGTGAACTTCCCAACAGTGTAGCCAGCATGAGCCTGGACTTCTGATACTACTGTCTCTACCTCCCAGGTTCAAAGACCACAGGCATGAGCCCCCATGCAGTGAGCGTGGTGCTGGGAACTGGAACCAGTGCCTCCTGCAGACAGGTGAGCACTCCACCCTCTACATTACATCCCCAGCCCCTCACTCACCCTTCACATGACTTCCATGACTTCCTCAGTCCATCATCAGTTCACACCCACAGTGAGATTTTCAGATCACAGACATCCTTCAAGTTTCTGTTTCTGTGAGTGAGCCACTGGCATTTGAAGGTTAACAAAGGACTCTATGAAAGAGGTTGTTGTTCTCTGGTTTAGTTCTAAGCTTTGTAATATACATGCACCAAGGATACAAAGGCAACTGAGGTTTTTATAGAACCAATTTTCTGTTTCCCCATAAGCTACACACATGCTAAATGTTTCTTTCCCTGCATTTCTTTCCGTTCCGGTTCCACTGCTTCTGGCAGAACAATGGTGCCTCATCTACTCTGGTGGTTTTCTGGGATCTGCAAGGGAAACATGAACTTGGAATCCCTATCACAAATCTAACCGTGAAAGCTCTAAGGTGAGGAAAACGAGGGATCTAAATGTTAGATTCAGAAATCTGCAAGGGTTAGCCATCAGATACATGCAGATGCAAACCATAAGGAACAATCCGTTCACACCCCTCGGAATGCAGATCATCAAAAAGACAGATGGTGAAGATGACAAGCTTATAAACGAACTGCAGGTGGACATGCAAACTCGTGGAGCCACTCTGGAAAACAGGCTGGTGAGTCCTCAAACTTAAATACGGGGCTGCCACAGGATGTGTTCATTTCATCCCAAGATACGTACCAGATGAAAATGTCCACACAACATGCACCTGAATATTTACATTAACATTATTCAAAACTGACAAAAAGAAGGAGCAAGATGGGTGATCATAAAGGGATAAGCAGGTAAGTAAAACAGGATTAGTCATATAATGTGATACTCCCTGTTAATTAAAAGGATAAAAGAGAATGGGGCAGTAAAACCATTGTACTAAATGAAAAAGTCAAGCACAAAGGACCATGGACTGTACCGCTCTTTTCATACAAAATGTTCAGACCGGGCAAATTTATAGAGACCCAAGAAATCAGAGGTTGTTCTGGGCCGAGGAGTGTTGGAGAGAAACAGAGGTGACTGCTAAGGAGAGCTGGGGACATTTGTAGAGCCATGAAAACATCCTAAGGTCATTTGCTGAACTCTGTGAGGCCTAAAAAGCATTTAATTGTATATTTTGAGTGAACTTACTGGTATATGAATTATATCTCCGTGCAACTGTTAAATTAAAAATAAAAAGAACAGTACAGGATCTCATCTGCATAATTAGACTGTTCTGGTTTCATTTCTCTTTCTGTGACATAATACCTTGGAAATGAACAACTTTAGGAAAGACAGTGTTTACAATTACAAGTTAGAGTCTGTTAATGAGGGGAAAGTCGAGAAAAAGAACTTAAGCAGTTAGTCCTATCATGTCCACAGTCAGGAGCAAGGAGACATGAAATGCACCCAGGCCGCCTGCTTGCTCTTCTGGCTCTATCCTGCCTGAGAAGTGGTACCACCCACAGTAGACTGGGTCTTTCCATAGATGTTAACAATCAATCTACAGACAGGTCCACAGGCCAACCTGAACTAGACAATCTCTCATTTAGGCTCTCAGGTAATTTTAGGTTGTAGCAAGGTGACATTTAAAACTAATAAAAAAGACAAAGGCTAAAAAAGTAATAATGTGAAGAATAACTGAAAGCCCTCTGGGGTGACCCCCAACACCCATGTGGAATTATACAGAATGCAAGGAAGACATTCTAGGAAAACCAAAATCCTCAGCTACAGACAAAGTGGATCATCTAAAAAGATATTTTTTGTCAACTCTCTATTGTTTTATTGATATTTGCTCTGGGACTACAGTGCAGTCAGTAGTGTTCGCTCAGCGTGCACTTTTATTCTCAGCACTGCATAAACTGCCCATGAAAGTGCACTTCTATAATCCCAAAAATCAGGTAGAGACAAGAATACCAGAAATCTCCTCACAGGCCACCATGGCACAGGCAGTGTGGGGAGCAAAGCATGGGGGAGCTCGCATACTTGCTCTGCTTACTTTGGGTATATATATATATATATATATATATATATATATATATATATATATTCATTTCCAACAGATTTAAAAGCTGGGGTTAATAGAAAGGTTTTGAGGGAGAAAGTGAGACATGACTGAGACCATGGGAATAGGCTTCACAAAGAAGAGTTTTAATTTGTTGTCTTTACAAGAGTCATGGAAATTGTTTTGGTGATTTTCAAGAGTTGCTAAGGCATTTAAATGAGGCAATAGAGTGTGTTCTAAGGCATACCTGGCAAGATTACAGCTGATAAGGTATGTCTTTAGATAACATGGATGAAGGAAGTTTGGGTACCGTCAATGTAGAATGTAGAAAGAATCAATAATCTTGTTTGTGAGAAAATATGTGGAAAGGAGAGAGGCCCCACATGAGGTCTTAAACATTCAGGTCTTGTGCCTGGTTTATTATTATTTTTTGAATTATATGTATGTTATCTATCTAGCATCTATCTATCTAATCTATCTATCATCTATCTATTTCATCTGTGTATTTGTATATTTGTGTGTGTATGTGTGGGGGCACATGTGACAGAGGATAACTTGCAGGAGTTGGTCCTGTCTTTTCATCATGTGGCTTCTGGAGATCAAACTCGCCTTTTCAGCATGGCAGCCATCTTACTAGGGCTATATTGTTCCTATGTCAGCAACTGCCCAACACAGCAAGTGTTCATTCTGTTAGAATCCTTGATTTTTCAGCTGGCAGGAGGCTTCAGCCAGACTCTGGAGTGAGTGCCCCCTTCTTTGTTTCCCATGTCCTCACAGTTTTCCTGTTTTTTGTCTCTGACCTCAGGAGAAAAGAATATCTTCTGCAGAAATAGTTCCCTAAATTTATAAGAAATTTGTAAGCAGTATTGGGACCACCGTGTTGTATGAGAGGCCAAGCTTACTCCTGAAGAGTCACAGGCTGGGAAGGTTCTCCATTTCATGGAAAGCTCTTAAGTTAAACTGAAAAACTCTAGGCCAGACCTTAATTAAAGGAGCCTTTCCCCCCACATCCTTAGGGTCACATTCCTTCCTTAGAATTCTCTTCTCCATCTCCTCCTCCCCTTGGGAATTGGGGACTGCCCGGTTTCAGGCCTGTCCTGTAGTCTGTTCATGAGCCTTATGGCATGAAATGTTCCCTTCCTCTAAGTTATATGAAAAGGAACCTACACCCTGTCTGATGGTCCTACACTCTCATTAAAGTCCCTGCCACACAGTTGTCTGTCTCTTCACGGTGCTAATTACTCTTCTAATGATCTCTTATCCAGAAGGATAATCTACCTTTGTGTCTCTCTTGAACTTCAAAACAGAAACTTCTCAGTGAGTTAAAAGCCAGACTGGACTACACAGCAAGAGCCTCAAAAAGCCAAAGAAAGAAAAGCCCCAGGTTATGCACAGCTAAGAATATGGTAACAACAGTCTAAACTTCAAACGTCACATCTGGGTGTCAAGCCTGGATGACACAGCAGTTTCATGGAAGGCCAGTCTGGGAAGCTTCTGCGTTGCTGACTTCTCGAGTCAAATAGGATGCACTAGATTCCCGCACTCCAATCCTAGCTGTGTAAGGAAGCCCCCAAGGGACAAGGGAGGCCATGATGAGCTGTGCAGAGTTGCCATCAAGGGATGCTCCATTTGAGTAAGTGCTTATCATCACTGACTAAGCACCGAGTGTCTCAGTTCTGCTGACCTAGAACCAAACAGGGGCGTTGGCTCCTCACCACTCTTCATTTGAAAAAACTAAAATTGTATTTCTCTAAGACAATACACAAAAATAACCCCAAACAACTGCCTTCTAGAAATTGCCATCTGCTGAAATAGTCATAAAACTGTATCAAGATATATACAAAATAATTGTCATTATGACAGGCCCATTGACCAAGAGTAGAAAATGGTGGTTGTGACCAGAGTCATTAATGGGTTGATTACATGTGTGTCTAGCTCCTCGTGAAGCTTGTCATTTGTTGTGACAACAGTCCTATGGGATGAGTATTGCTTCACAGACAAGAAAACAGTGACATGGGAAGATTGTGTTACTAGCCAAGGTTTCGTACTTGTGATTCAACTTTGGATGTCTGGCAAACAAGCTAACTAGTACTCTTATTACTTCAGCACACATGTCTGCTATCCATTCTTTGATTCAACCACTATCTATTGAGAGTAATCATGCTCTGGGGTGCCACTCTGCTAAGCACCAGAGACACAATGAACAAAAACAAGCCAGTCACTACCCTCATTGACATTACAGCCCAGCAGAAGTCATATGAAAATGCAGAATGCAACCCATGTGGGCAAGAAGAAAGTCACACGGTGCTTTTCTAGTGAGGCAGAAAGTTAAGGTCAGATATATGTGACTATGAGCTATAAGAAAACCAGCTCAAGGGACCAGCAACCAAGACCATCCAAAGATGGTTGTTTGTTTTCAGACAGCAGGACAAAGGGCTGAGGTGCATACTTTACATACCAGATCAAACATGGCCTCCAAGTTCTCCCAGCATCCCTCAGTCCTTACCTGTACATTTCACCCCCAACTCTGAACTTTCCCCAGAGGCTCTTTGCTATATAATCCAGACATTTTGTTTCCTTCTCCTCCTCCTCTTCTCCCCCTCTCTTCCTTCCCTCTGCTTTCTCTTCTTTTTCTCTATTCCTTCTCCCTCTCTCCTTCCTGATGGCAACTTCTGTGACCTCCTTCCTTGGGGCCAGTGAACTCACAGCTTCCCAATAAACCTGCATTTAATATAATATAATCTAGTTTGAATTGGCTCATTTCACCAGCAGAGAAATAACCTATCAGTGATACAAGTCCTTTCCAATAAACAAAGAAAACACAGGCAGCCAGAAATAGATTCTTTCAGAGACTCCTTCCTTTCCTTTCTGTAAGGAAAACCTCCAGGGGCTGGAGAACTTGGGTTTACTGAAATCACTCTCTGTGTTTGGTGGGTATCGTATGTTTTTCACTTATAGTAAATTCATCTTTTCACTATTCCCATTCTGTGTCTTGTTCACTTGTTCAGTTCTTTGTTAAGGATACAAAGAAAACAAGCAAAAAAAAAAAAAGACTCAAAAAAACCAACCCTGGCCTTTATGTAACAGGACAAGACTCTCACCTGTAATTTCAGAGATCAATGAATAGCTCACAGGATGAAGTCCAGGGTTAAAGGAAAGATCGTCTCAACTAAGATTTAGGGAGGAATTAGTTTAAGTAAAAGCCTCTCTCTCTCTCTCTCTCTCTCTCTCTCTCTCTCTCTCTCTCTCTCTGTGTGTGTGTGTGTGTGTGTGTGTGTGTGTGTGTGTGTAATAGGGAAGGAAACCACTTGTACAATGACCCAGCTGCAGTAAGGAGTATGGTTGTAAAATCACTACGAGCACTATTTTAAAATCTTAATCTTATAGGAGAGTAGGAACTAAAGTTGCATCCTTTCTAGTCCATGAACCAGGGCCCCAAGGCTACTTTTACCAGGAAGCAATTTGTTGTATCAGCTTCTATTGAAGCATTATCCTTAAACTAGAGAGCCTTTCTACATTTTTGGCTTCTTTGTCGTCTATATATGGTTACATAAATTCTAATCTGATCTTTTAAACTAATAGGCAGTAATGGTAGAATGAGAAGTAAGAGGAGGGGAGAGAGCTGCTGGAGAGAGACATGGTCAGTTCCCAGATCCAAACAGGAGCACTGACCAGTGCACTTACAGTTCCCATATCCACACAGGA
>NW_021604587.1:18170999-18204420 GCF_004785775.1 Grammomys surdaster
CAGGCACACTGACCAGCGCACACTTACAGTTCACATGTCCACACAGGAGCACTTTTACAGTTCACATATCCACAGAGGTGCACTGACCAACATGCACTTAAAAAACTTTTGTAGAGAAGGACTGAAGCTCTTCCTTACCCTGGCATCACCTAACAGAACTGTGAATTGTGAATGAAAATTCCAAAAAAAGAAGCTGTGTCTGTCTGTGAACAACAACAATAACAACAACAACAACAACTCCTTGAAGGTGTCTGTGTCTGCAGACACTGACAGACTGATTAGAATTCCAGTGCTGTGAAGAGACTGGAGTTTTGTAGGTATCTTGACCTAGTTTTGGCCTTCTGGACCAGCCATTCCTTGCCCCACTCTATCTGAACCAACACCTCATGATAAGAAAGAAAGAAAGAAAGAAAGAAAGAAAGAAAGAAAGAAAGAAAGAAAGAAAGAAAGAAAGAAAGAAAGGAAGAAAGGAAGAAAGAAAGAAAGCTATTAATTTAGCAGCACACTACTACTTCGTCAATCCAAGAGCTAAGAATGCCATCAGATGGCACCGTGGGCCTATAGAATAAAGCTCCCCATCCTAATGCACCTGCCTCCCTGGTGTACCCACCAATGTATTTTAAACTTGCCTTGACTTGTGATGTTAGATAAACTTTAAAATTATAAAACCCCAGTGAAACTGCTTCCACACTGGAACATGGAATTTGGGGTCACCTACATCTGTGTTCTCTGGCCGTGTCATTCATAATGGCTTCAGGATAACTGTCTCTTATTTCCTTGAAGATGAGAGCTGAGCAGTTTTTGTTTTGTTTTGCTTTGTTGTTTTTTTCCAACATCGACAATATGCATGAAACAAGTTAGCAAAATACAGCAGGGAGAGGGAGGGCTGTATAAAAATGCAAACACTGCATAGTGCATGCTCCTCGGACTCTTTCCTTAGCTCCCTAGCCTGCTCCCACTCCTGGGAGCGCTTTTTCCTTTCTTTTTCTTTTTTTTTTTAGAGAGAGAAGAGGGGGCAAGCAGCCCCTTTTTTTTATTTATTTATTATATGTAAGTACACTGTAGCTGTCTTCAGACACCCCACAAGAGGGTATCAGATATCATTACAGATGGTTGTGAACCACCATGTGGTTGCTGGGATTTGAACTCATGACCTCTGGAAGAGCAGTCAGTGCTCTTAACCACTGAGCCATCTCACCAGCCCCGCTTTTTCCTTTCTTAGTAGGCTATTTCTATTCCATGACTAATATTAAAAGGCATGTGTTTTTTTCCTTCCACTCCTCCTTCTGGTGGCTGCTGAGATTTTCAATTAAACTGTACTAAGTTTTTCTCTTAAACACTGATGAAATTGTCCTTGACTTTTCTTCTGAGTCTGTTTCTATGTTATTTTATTATGCAGACTAAGAATTCCCCACAGGAATCCAGTTTCCCTGGTAACCCTGGCTTCAGAGAAACCTATACATGCCATCCCTTTTGCAACCTGCTAGCCAGAGGATCCTGGAACTTGGGAGGGTGGAAGGTTGGACTAATCAGGTGTCCAAGCTTCTGGGGAATTGTAGGAAAGGAAGAGCGTGCACATACCAGTTACTGGGGTGGGGCTTACTTAACACTCTCTCTGTGCAAACAACAATGTTGGATCCAAATACCTGCAGAATAGAGTGAATCTCATTTGGTCTCTAAGGAGGCCACTCCTGTGACCAAACCTTCAAACACACTCTCTTCCAGAAAGGGGAGGCGAAGGCAGATGAGTACAAAGACAGATGCTGCCTAACTTAGGGTTTCAGCCTATTCTCTAACAAGCAAGGGTAGTCCACTCACCCTCAATAAGCAGATTAAGACAGCCTCGTTAATAGTGAAAATTAGAAAGGGGAAATGTACTCAGTGTGGCCACACTGGGAAGAGAAACAGCTCTCCCTGCTTTGGGTCCATCTTCAAGGGTCTGAAGTGAGGCTAAGGTTTAAGCAGAGGGCCAGAGTTACACATATCTGAGAAGTCCTGGTCAAGGTGTGGTCCCATCCACCACTGACTCATCATTGCCTCTCCTGTAAAAGAGATGTAACAGGTTGTAAATCTCTTTCTAGAAGAAAAGTCTCCCTGGTGGGCTCAGGATTTAGGGTTTGTCTTCTGTCAGCATGAGTAGACCATTGCATGACAGCAAAAGTAGAGGACATAAATGTCTCTTTTAGAATACCTTCCTCTCTGTCACGTAGACTTCAAAGGTACTACACCAAGGTGTAGACAGAAAGGTACCGGGTCTGGCTGTTTCTGAGTTAGACACAAGCCCTTTTTCCAGCCACTAGAAAGCAAGTTTCCCCGACTCTCTTGCTTACTCACTCTGTGCGCTCTCAGTGGGTGCAAAGACATCCTGGACTTGTGTATCTCTGATAGACTGCACACCTTTTTAGGATATGGGGCAGTGCATATAAACAAACATAACATAACAGGGAAAGGAAGTATACAGCTACAGAAAGGTCAAATTCTCTGTCAAATGTTACAAAAATAACCACATAAGATCAACCAAAGTTTCACAAGTGGCAAAAAAGGAGTAGAAGGACGTATTATAAGTATAATTTAAGTATTGAATTCTATGAGTTTTTCTTCTACTTTTTTATATTTCCAAACGTTTTAAAATAGTAATAGACTACATTTGAGTTGGCAAGATAATAAACTCAGCCCTAACTCATTAGCTCATTACTTCAATTGCTATCTATTGAACACTATTCCCCCCAGGCAGTTCTAGGCACTGGGGTGTTCAACAATGATTGTGTTCTGCATGTCAAGATGCAGGAAGACCCACAGGCTGAGACAAGAGAGAGTGGAGACCCAAGTTAGAATCATGTAGGCTCTATTTAGTGTGAAAAGATTATGGATGCTATTCTAAGTGGGATTATAAAAACACTAAGAAAGAACTAAATACTTTTATAGGAAAGACAGCAAGAAAGTTCATAACTGTATGGCTTCCACTGATACACGACTATTGGTGTGTCTTTTTTTTTAATGTAGGGGCTTACTGTGTAGCCATGTATATAGTGGGCTACTGAACTACAGTTATGCTATCTCATGAAAGAATTCCTAAAAATGCTTTAAGTGCTAAAACTATCCTGAGTGAAACTGGCCTCTGGTCACCTAGACCAGCCATAAATTTTCCATAAACTCCTAAGAGAAACTGGACTCTGATCTAACAGTTATGAGAACACCCTGACCACTTTACTGCTTGCTATCTCTCTGCTTCTGTAAACAACACATGCTTGCTGCAGATGTCCATATCTGCCTTTCTGTATATGTCACAATTGTGGTTCTTGACTTTAAAAACAAACTAGAGGTCAAGATTGCTTCCTGCTGCTCTGGTTGGGACAGTCCTGATGAAGGCAAACTAGAAGACACTATTTGACTTATTCAGGCATCTCTGGAGTTTTTCTCTTCAGGTACCCCATAACAGCCATGGTCAGCCTGCAACTCTTTATAGATAACTGGAATAGTCTTGAACTCACAGGAATCTTTCTTCCCTTGCCTCTCCAGTGTTTGGAGTAAAGGTGCTAACCTCTACACCTTGCTGGTTTGTCTTTGAGAGTGAAATAAACAGACCACAGAGGGTGAGTTCTAGAGAAACGTTAATTATTGATTCATAGGCAGTAGTTTAAAAAAGAAAGAGAGAGAGCAAGAAGGGTTCCAGGAATTATGTTTGAGCTGTTTGTTACACTGGGACTTTTAAAAAGGACTTGTGGTAAAAACTGGGGTGAAGTATGAGCTGTCCAGCCCAGCTGCCCAACTGTGTATCTGGGAGTCTCTTCTCAGTCTCATTTACATGGGCAGGTATTCAGAAGTGCTTATCTGGAGGACATAATCGAGAAGCAGGAGCCAGACTCTCTTCTGATGTCTTGGGATTGCTGCTTGGGGGTCCTTGCTCTTCTTGACCAGCTTCTAACTCTTGATCTCATTATTCTTCATGCCATGAAGACAAGCCTAAAGTAACTGAGGAACCAGTCTTGGGATGAGAGCCCCAAACATGACTAGCACTTCTGTCCTCCAGCTAGGACAGGACCAAGGCCATTCTCAGTTGCTGCCCAAGGACATGAATTAAGGCCCTCCCTGTTTCTAAATTTCTTGTCCCACCTCTTTTTCTTGTCCTCATGATTTCTGCCTTTGAAGAGGCAAAGATAACTACCATTTAAAGGATGGGAGCAATGGCCAAATCTGGTTTCTTCCCACAAGTGGAGGTCACTGGGTGTGGTAGTCACGGTACCCTCCAGTGCATCTAGGGAACTATCTAGAGAACGTTAAGATTGTATCAGTGGTGCTATAATACAGCCAGGAGTACAGAGGAAAAGAAGTCCCTACAGAGACATGAAGGAGACATAAAGGCAAGAGTTATTGGCATTACACACCCAAGTCAGAACCAGGGGAAGCCAGAGCAAAGGACATTTTAAAACACCTTTATTAAAGTCTTTTAGAATCCCTTGATAGGCTCATAAGAGCACCTATCTACTGGGCTCCTCTTTGTGGGTTTTTATCTTGGCTTCCAAAGCTTGACTGGAGAGGGATGAACTCAAGCTATTTTAGGCAATTTGATAGCTGTTTGGTGGCTATGATCACAGCTCCCTCCTGGATGGCTTCTGGAGATCGAGAAGGATTTTAACCTATGATTTGATTTTTAGGTTAAAGCAATAGTGAATATGTCTCGCTCCGTTGTAAGCCTTTTGTAAGTCCTGTGTAGACACTGAGATGATGAAGTCAAGCCAAAGTCATGATGTCCTATATCTGGGTAGCACAGGTTCAGAATTATTGACCTGCAGTCTAATAAGAGCATGCAGTCCAGGTAGGCTCATTCCTTCCCACGTTTAAATACACCAAGCCCTCTAATACTAGTGGGTGATCACGGAAATATCATCGAGGGATGGATAATGAACCTTGATTTTAATTTTTTAAAAAGTTGACTGTAGTAACTAATGTCTGTAACCCCCAAACTCAAGTGACTGACGCAGGAAGATTGCTATAAGTACAAGGTCAATATCCACTTCCAGAGTGCGTCCCAGACCAAGCTGTGGTTACACAGGAACCTGGCAGGAGCAAAGATGCCAGAAAGTAACACTCGCAATCCTTTCCTTGTCTATCAGACTAATGAACTAATGGTCTAAAGTAATTGAAATTCCCTCAAGAATCTCATGCAGGAGAAAGTAAAAGATTGACTGTTGTGCTAACCAGAGAAGGAACTTATCTTCCAGGAAGAAATTTCACCATTCTGGTAACTTGACTGACACCTGCAAGAGAGACTGAAGTCTAGACAGTGATGGCCAAGTGTGGGACGATAGACCATGAGAGGTAGCCTGGTCCTTGGTTGAGCTCAGGCTAGAAGCCCTGGAGACTCTGAAGGGATGATAGGAGCTTTGCCTGCTCCCGGGCACCAGGCTCCTGTTACTAGCCACAGCACCCTCCATAGATTTGTGGCCATCAGTCATGTAAAGGAAACACCCCAAACCCCCCACATGTAGATGGAGAAAAGATATGTGACCACTGGTCATGTAGGCTCAAGAGAGATCTCCATCCTAATGTGAGATACCTAGAGACCTGGAGGGGTTAGCCAATAAGAGTTCCTTCCCAAACATTCCTCCCTGCAAAAGGTATTTACTCTCAGGCTCACCTTGAGAAGTGGGGTATGGCTTTACACATCTACTTTCTGCCATGATAATAAATGCCTTAAAACTATGGACTGCCTCTTTTCATCAGGGTCTGCCATGGAGAGCCATGGAGAAGGCCTTCGCCTATGGAGTGTATAGTCTCCCAGAGAAGGTCTCTCTGCGCTCCCAGGCACAACTGCTACCAAACCAATCAAGCCTGCTGCTGCTGGTCAAGCCAAGGACTTTCCCGGAGGGACCAGCCAGAGCTTCCCCCTTCCCCCTTCCCCCTCCCATGCCCCTGGCCCCGGCCTGTGGGCCCAGATTCCATTCTCAGCTCTTCTGGGACTTGCAGCAGTACCTGAGTGTCCAGGGGTCTATGAACTCCAGGCCTCTTCACAGGCTGGCAGACACCTGAACCAGAGAACCAACTCTGGCTGTCCCATGCCTCAGACAGCGCCTTCCCACCCCTGGAGCATCCGGGTGCTTTGCTACAGCCCACACCAGCTCGGAGATGTGGGGTAAGTGCAGTCAAATCTCCTGTGTCCTGCCTCCCAGAGCGGCCATGCCCTGTGGCATGTGTGCTGGACCCATGGTCCTACAGCCAAAGACTGCAGGGTTATGTATATCCTTTCCCTGTGTTTAAACTTAAACCTCATTAAACCTTAGGAACATTAAGATAGATTGGTGAGGGAAGGTCCCACTGGACCTATTTGTTCCCCATTTTAGTGCATCCATATTAAGTAAATCTCATTTTCCTGCTTTCTATGACTATTTGTCTATTTAATTGGCCTATCTAAGACTTGTGGCCTCAAGCTCTGTTTTTATAGTTGCCAGGGTCCAGAGTTTGAACCTAATGGTTTCAGGGACACTGAGGGTACAAAGTGAGACCTTTTCTCAAAACAGTAAGAGCAGGAACAACAACTAGGGACCAAGTATTCAAAGAGACGAACTGCTCTCATTCAAACCAGCACACCTGTAACTTTCATCGTTTTTACTGCTAGCTGAGCAATATTCCATTGTGTGAGCATACCACATTTTCATTATTTATTTATCAGTGGATGAACATCTAGGCTGTTTCTGTTTCCTGGCTGCTGAGAATAGAGCAGCAGTGAACATGATAGACAGGTAGCTCTATGGTGGGATTTAGAGTCTCTGTAAATGTGCCTACTAGCTGATCATGTGTTATCTCTGTTTGCAGCTTTTTAATGACCCTCCACACTGATTTCCACAGTCAACGACCAGTTTGCACTCCTGTCAGCAGGGGCTGTGTCTCTCTTCTCCAGCACACTGCCATTTGATGTCACCAGGGTTCGTTTTATTTATCTTAGCCATTCTGACTGGTGTAAGACAAAGTCTGAAAATGGTTTTAATTTGTATTTCCCTAATGGCTAAGACTGTTGAACATTTCTAAAAAATGTTTCTCAGCCATTTGTATCTCATCTTTTGAGAACTCTTTGTACAGTTCCATCTCTCATTGTTTAAATTTGATTACTTTCCTGATTATTACTTTCCTTAGTTCTTTTTATATTTGAGATATTAACCCTCTGTCAAATGTGTACTTGGCAAAGGTTTTCCCCCATTCTTAGGCTTCCTCTTTACTTGGGTAATAGTGTCCTTTGCTGGACAGAACCTGTCTTGTTTTCATGAGGTTTCACTTATTCTTGATCTGTATGCCCACGCTATCAGCTTCTACTCAGAAAGCCCGTTCTTGTACAGTGAGTTCAAGTGTATTTCCTACTTTGTCCTGTATCAGAGCCAGGATGTCAGTCTCATGCTGATCCAATCATATCCTTGATCCATTGGAGTTGAGTTTTGTGTGTGGTGAGAGATAAGAATCAAGTTTAATTTTTCTATATGTAGCTATTCAGTTTGATCAGCACTATTTATTAAAGATGATGTTTCTTTTTCATTGAGAATTGTTGGCTTCTTTGTTTTAAAAAAAAATGGGTGGCCATAGGAGTACAGGTTCATATGTGGACCCTCGTTTCTATTCCATTGGTCAATCTGTTTCCTGCCTATAGCATAATGTTCTGTTTCTATAGCTTCGTAGTATAACTTGCATTCTGAGATGGTGATACCTCCGGGGATTTTGTTGTTGTTGTTCAATATTGTTTTGCCTATCGTGGGTCTTTTGTGTTTCCATATGAGGTTTAAGATTAATTTATTTTTTGGCACAGCCATATCCACCAGAAATCGGGAGACTCATGGACCAGCACAGCTGTCTGACACAGTTCCAGCAAAGCTGCGCCGAATGCTGCTATGGCTGTCCTTCTGTCTTTCATGTTTGGGTTGTGGTCTCTGCACGTTTCATTCCTGGGGACTTTCTGCCTTATGATTCACTTTATTTCTTTTGCTGAGAAAATTATTTCTGAATCTTTTTAGAAAAATCCTAAAGTTAAGTTTATTTAGCCCCATTTGGAAGTCATTCTTATGCCCTGGAGATCATTAAGCACAGATATGCATATAGCTAGATGAGGCCATCCCTCCAGGAATCTGCTTGGGGTATCTGCCCCTGAGCAACCTCAAACAGTATGATTGGTGCAGGGTAAACAAAGACAACTGTCAAACTCTGACCAGCCAGGAGGACAGATTACACATTTAAAGCCTCCCTTTACAGTAGGTTTAGAACTCTCTGAAAATGTAGTATAAAGATAGGGGGTTTTACAGGGTACACCCCTGGAGGAATAGAACTCAGTAAATAAGATAGACTGACTAAAATAAAAATTTTCCTACTTTTATAGAGCAGATGATGAAACAATATAGTAAAAGTTGTTACGTATTAGTATTTGTTATAAAAAGACCAGTTCAGATATTTTCTGTTTGTATGGAGTGCTTTAAAGTTACAAACATTGTTAGGGTCTTAGTTAGTGTTTTTATTGCTGTGATGAAACATCATGCTCAAAGCAAGCTGGGGAGGAAAGGATTTGTTTGGCTTACACTTCCACATCAATATTCATCACTGAAAAAAGTCTGGAGACAGGAGCTGATGCAGGCACGGAGGAGTGCTACTTACTGGCTTGCTCCTCATGGCTTGCTCAGCCTGCTTTCTTACAGCACTCAGAACCACCTGCCCAGGGGTGGCACCACCCACAGTGGGCTGGGCTCTCCCTCATCAGTCACTGATTAAGAAAATGTCCTATAGCACGATCCTATGGCGGCATTTTTTCAATTGAAGTTCTCTCCTTTCAGGTACCTCCAGCCTATGTCAAGTTGACATAAGATTAGCCAGGAAAACTTGGCTAGTTTGTCCTTGTTAATCTTTTCAAAGAACTATGTGTTGGGGTTTCAATCGCTGTGTTAAGATGTCACCAAAAGCAACTCTTGTTTTACAACTCTCGGGTCACACTCCATCACTGAAGGAAGTCAAGCAGGACCTCAGGTGGAAGGAACCTGGAAGCAGGAAATAAAGCAGAGGCTATGAGGAAAGCTGCTTACTGGCTTGCTTCTCTTGGCTTGCTCAGCCTGCTTCAGTCTCACACAAATCATAATCAATAAAATACCACACGAACTTGCCTACAAGCAGCATAATGGAGGTGTCTTCTCAACTGAAGCTCCTCCTCCGAGATAACCCAACTTGTTGTCAGGTTGACAGCAAAAACAAGAGCAACTATTAACAAGCAAACTTCAGAAGAATAAATCAGCTCTTTGTTTCACTGGATCTTTGAATTTGCTTGTTTCTGTTTTATTAGTTTCAGCCCTGATTCATTCTTCCTGTCTATTTTCCTGGAGTGTTCACCGTTCTTCCTTTCCTAAGGCGTTTGTGAGCATTACTCAGCTAGTGATTCGAGATCTCTTAAGTCTTTTGATATAGGCAGTTTTATCTGTGAATATTCCACTTAGAACTGCCTTCTTGTGTCCCATAGGCTTTGATTTGTTGCCATTTTCATTTAGTACTTGAAATTTTATATTTTCCCTTTTTGATTTAGTCAATTAATTTGTACCCAATTTTAATCCAGTAGTGTGTTGTTTAGTTTTCATAAAATAGTGTGTTTTTCTGTCTTTTCTTTGGTTGGTGATACCCAATATTAATTCACAGTGCTCAGATGGAATGCTGAATGTGAATCAGTTTTCCTGTATTTGTTAAGACTTGCTTTGTGTTCTAATATGTGCTCTATATCTGGAGAAAGTCTCATGGGCTGCTGAAAAAAATGTGTATTCTTTAGTGTTTGGATGGAAGGTTCTATAGGTTCCTATTAAGCCCACTTGATTGATGATGTAATTTAACTCCACAATTTTTCTATCTTAAAATTTTCTAGATAACCTCTTTATTCATGAGAATGGTACCCCACTATAATTGTGTTGGTATTGATCTGTGGTATTAAGTGTAAATGTGTTTCTTTTATGAAATTGGGCACTCCTAAGTTTAGTGTATATATGCTTAAGATTATAATATCGTATTTGGTGAGTTTTTTACCTTTAATGACTATAAAATGTCCTCCCATCTCTTCTGATTAGATTTGGCTTAAAGTTTGTTTTACCAGAAAGTAGAATATATCTGATTGGTTGTTTCTTAGTTCCATAGGCTTGGAATACCCTAAAGTGATGTCTTCTACTAGTCATGACAGAAAAAAGATGAATATTGTTTTCTGACCCAACCTATTAGCCTGTATCACTTCACTTGAAGAGCCAAAACCATTAATATTAAGAGTAACTATTGAATAGTATATATTAATTCCTGTCATTTTGTTGTTTTGGAGGTGTTCTACTTGACATTTTTAATTTGGTGATCTGGAGTTACTTATTCCTTGTGCCTTGGGAATGTTTAACCTTCTCTTCAGACCCAAATATCCCTTCTAGTATTCTCTGTACAACTAGCTTAGTAGCTATACAATCCTTTAATCTATTTTGTAAAGGAAAGATTTCCTTTCTCTGTTGATTATGACTCATAGTTTTGGTGAGTATTGTAGTCTGGGCTGGTATCTGTGATCTTTCATAACTCACAGAACACTAGTCCAACCTTTCTGTCTTTCGCAGTCTCCATTGAAAAGTAGGCTGTCATTCTTATGGGTCTACCTTTGTATGAGACTTGTTCTTTTTTTTCCTGCAGCTTTTAATATCCTTTGTGTGTTTTGTACATTTATAGTTTCGGTTATTGTATGATGTGGGGAGTTTCTCTATCTGGAGAAGAAGGCAGGTGTAAGACATGTGGACCTTGTGTCATAGGTGGGTCTCATGAGTGGGTGGAGTTACTGGTGTGGGTTTAGCGTTCCTCCCTGGAGGGGAGTTGTCCTCGGGTCAAGGGGATTGGTGGAGTTTATGGCACAAGTTCATTCTTTCTGTCCTGAGAAGTCAACAAGAAACCAAAAGCTTAGCTGTGAATAGACAGCTCTGCTCTTCCTGGGAATCTCTTGTCTTAGTTTCTTTTCTATTTCTGGATAAGATGCCATGGCCAAGGTGACTTATAAAACAAAATGTTGGTCTTATAATTTCAGAAGGTCAGAGTCCATGATGTCAGAGCAAAGGCATGGCAACAGGAACAGCTAAGAGCTCATGTTTTGATCTGTAAGTAGGAAGGAGACAGACAGACAGACAGACAGACAGACACACACACACACACACAGACAGACAGACACACACACACACACACACACACACACACACACACACACAGAGAGAGAGAGAGAGAGAGAGAGAGAGAGAGAGAGAGAGAGAGAGAGAGAGAGAGAGAGAACTGAGAATCACACAAGTCTTTTGAAACCTCAAGGCTCAACCCCAGACACAACACCTTAAGGGCAATACCTCTACCAAGTAGGGAACCAACTATTCAAATATATGAGACTGTGGGGGCTATTATCAATCAAACCACCACATCCCACCTCCTGACTGCCATAAGCTCATGACAATATCATAATATGAAACACATTTAGTTAACTTCAAAAGTCTTCATAGTATTTCACAGTCTCAACACAATTTAAAAGTCTCTTCTGAGACAATCAAATTCGGTCTCTTAGTTGTAATCCCCTGGAAAATCAAAGGCAAACCACATATTTCCAACATGCGAAGGAGCAGAATATATATTACTATTCCAGAATGGAAAGAATTGGGACATAGGACATACTCACCAAAAATGAACAAAACCCAGCAGACAAAACTCCAAATCCCATAGCTTTATGTCTGATGTCAACAGGCCTAGATGGTTCTGCCCCTCCAGGTTTACTGCCTACAGCACATTTCTCTTTCTTGGCCTGTTTCCACTCCCTGTCTAGAGCCCTCCTTGGCCGATGCCTCACAGCTCTGATATCTCCAACATTTTGGTGTCTCTAATGCAAGCCAGGCTTTGTTTTCATAGCTTCACACAATGGCCTTTCAGGGACTCCATGCAAAGCCTGACCTGCTACCTATTCCCTGGCTGTAGCAGCTTTCCATAACCACAACTCTCTCCTTTGTATCTCTCAAGACTCTAAGGCCAGAACTGTGTGAATGAAGTAGCAAGGTCTAACTTCCTGCTTAGGATGGAACCCTGATCCTTTGAACTACTTTTGCAGAAATCTCCCTTTGTTGTTGCTTCCTAGGAGCAGAAAGTGACCCAGGCCTTTGTTTGTACAACTTGAAGCTGAGCTGGGCAGAGCCTTGACTTGAGGTTACTTCTTTATTCCACTTTGTATCTTGCCTCTCCTCACTCTTCTCACCTCTTTCAGCATACGTCCTGCTTCCAACATTTAATTTCTTGGTGCTTTTTCTCTTTAAACTTTATATTTTATATTTATCCCTACCCCTACACATACTTGCTTGTTTTCATTAGAGACCTGCATAAGATAGATTACTAATAATCATGTGGCAAAATCAATATTAAACTTTCTTGAACTTCCCTCCAACAAAGAACTTAATGCAATACCTTTCAATCTAGGACAAGGGCAGAAAGTAGCCATATTTTTTGCCAAAATATCATAAAAATTATCTCTAGTCCAGTTGTTAATATTGTCCTCCTTGAAACCTCTCAAGCTGGGCCCCCATAGTCCACCTGCTGTTAGTACTACCATCTTCCAAAGTCCTACTAGGATGGCCATTAATCTCCGTTTACAATATTTAACTGTATTTCTAGCTCAAAGTCTTCCAGATATCTCCCAAGCCAGCATCATCAGGTCTGTCACAGAAATATTTCCAACCTCTGTCTTAAGTTGCTTCCCAATTGCTATGATAAGACACCATGTCCAAGGCAACTTATGGAAGAAAAAGCTTATTTGGGAGGCTCACAGTTTTAGAAGGTTAAAGTCCAAGGCCATCATGGCGGGGAGCATGGCAACAGGTGGGTAAGCTAGTGCTGGAGCAGTAGCTGAGAGATTACATCCCGAAATCCACAAAAAACATGAGGCAACAAGAGTTAATTGGGAATGTGTGGGCTTTTGAAACCACAAAGCCCACCCCAATGACATACCTCCTCCAACAAGACCACACCTCCTAATCCTTCCCAAATAATTCCATTGATTATACCAAATATAAGTAAATGAGCCTTGGAGGTCTTGCCCATTGAATGACACAATTATCTTTCTGTTGCTTTCTATAAGTTCTTTTACTTGGAAACCTGGGGGTCAGAGGACACATTGTGTCTCAACTGAAATCCTGTAATCTAATTAAGATGACTGTCTCATGGGATTCCCCAGTCATTCTGGTGGATGCTGTAAGCAACAAATTTAATGATGTTTGCTATCTATCTACAACTTGCTTTTTTTAATCTTATTTTTTGTTCACTGTATACTTAACAAACTCACTCACTCAAAGCTGAAAGTACAGCTATTTTGGATCACTCTCTGGAAAGAACATCAGCTATGAGAAATAACTGAAACCAAACCACCAGATGGCTAATCAATGTCATCAGAGAATATTGTTCAGAGACAAGGAGCAAATTATCAAGATAAACATGGAGTCATGCTGAGCATGGTAGCACATGCCTATAAAACCTGAATTTGGGAGGCTGAAGTGGGAAGACTGTAAGTTTGAGATGAGCCTGGGTTTCATGGTGAGATGGTCTCAAAGCAAACAACAGTGAAGTCACTTCTGACAGCCCTTCCAGAAGTAACTGAGGCCTAGAGGTTATGGAGAAATGGTTCTTGTGTGTGGTTGGCTGACACTAACTGAATGTCTTCTAACATCTCCCCTACTTGTCTTCATTTATGATACATGCTATGCCATGCACATTTCACCTCAAGAATGAGAGTGAAAACAAAGCAAGAATCATGGCAAGAATGAAGATGCTCTAACAAGACACTCATTCATGCCTTTCTCTGCAGCTGTCATCACACTGATTCAGTGCACCTCAGAGAACTGGAATTTCCCAAGAATTTCATGCTTAGAGATGGAAAAGACCAGGAGCCTGCTGCCTGTCAGAAGGGCAGCTTGTTTCCTGCAAAAGGATTTCGTATAGTTCTGACAACTGGTCAGATTACCTTCCAGGAGAGATTGCATCCCCGGACAGTGATGATGAGCAGGACCACACCCTGATAGGGATGCTTAGCCATGCATAGCTCTATTCTTTATTTCAGCCTAAGCCTCCTGTTAAAACCCTCAAAATGGACTTGAGGGTAGGAGGTAGGGGACAGTGAATCTCTTTGTTCCTCTTCACAGTGTGGACACATTAAAGAAATACATTTGTTATAACTTAGTTATAAACACACACACACACACAAAACAAGTGCACATCCATGCACATTAAGAGAATTATCCAAAGACATACATTCAAAAACACTACAAATAAAGCAAGCTGGGTCAGGTGGTTGGCTTTTCTGTTAACTCGATACAAGCTAGAGGCTAGAGTTGTCTGAGAGGAGAGAACCACAGCTGAGAAAATGCTTTCACAAGACTGGCTTGTAGGCAAGCCCGTGGGGCACTTTCTTGATTAATGACTGATTGTGGGTGGGCTTATTTTATAACCAGTAAAGCTACCTCTGGAAAGTGGTCCCGGAATGAAAAAGAAAGCAGGCTGAGCAAGCCATGAGGAGCAAGCCAGTAAGCATCACTCATCCATGGTCTCTGCTTCAGCTGCCTCCAGGGTCCTTCCTTGAGTTGCTGCCCAATGAAGTGTGACCTGGAAGTGTAAGATGAAATAAACTCTTTCCTCCCAGAGCTGATTTTAGTTGTGGTCTTTATCACAGCACAGTGTGTTTTAAAAATCCACAGAAAGGCAGCTGAGGGAAGGGAGAAGTGAAAGTGAAAAGACAGAGAATAGTGAAATCACGGACACAACTCCTAACACATCAGTAACCTAATGATACAGCGATCAGTCCCGTGTGTGTGTGTGTGTGTGTGTGTGTGTGTGTGTGTGTGTGTGTAACAATAACACCTCAGAATCCAAGAAGTAAAATAATATTGCTAAAAGGAGGAAAACACAAATCCACCACTGCTGCTGGGGACTCTGGTCCTGGAGAAAATGGTTGCTGAGGAAGTCACTGTGCCCTGCCACCTAGTGAGGACAAGCAGAACACAGATTATATTTCAGAATCAACACAGAAACTTTATGTGCACAATTGGTCAGAAAAAAAAAATGTAAGTTTCACAATAGGTCTGTGAGGTAGGAAGAGGCCTCAAAGATCATTTTTCCCAAGTTCTGGTCTAATATATTATTTCTTTCTCCAGGATTTGCTGCACCAAAACTATCTTGCATGCTATGCCAAACTAGAGGGCATGGA
Source organism: Grammomys surdaster (assembly GCF_004785775.1). Classification (NCBI taxonomy): domain Eukaryota; kingdom Metazoa; phylum Chordata; class Mammalia; order Rodentia; family Muridae; genus Grammomys; species Grammomys surdaster. Next base: position 18,186,238 of record NW_021604587.1, read on the forward strand.
GGGAAGGAGAAAGCAACTTGCTCCTTTTACAGAACACTGTAACTGGTGCTATGATAGGAGGGAAGAATTGAGATCGTAGCTTTAACCTACATTCAAGTAATTCTCATGATGTACAAATATACGAGTTTACAAGAGTTAAAATATACCACTATCAGGGACTATTTCAACAGATGTTTAAAAGCTGCTTTTGGTAAAAAGCATTGGCTCCTCGCTTGGGCCCTGTTTTAGTTCTTTTCTGTTACTGTTAAAAGATACCATGGCCAAGGCAACTTAAAAAGAAAGAGTTTATTGGGAGCTCGTTTACAATTTCAGAGGGTGAGTCCATGACCATCATGGCAGGAAACATGGCAGCAGGCAGCCAGGCATGGTGCCAAAGCAGAGGCAGAGATCTTACATGTTGAGACAGCAACCAAGAAGCAGAGAGAGGGGGCTAACTGGGAATGGGTGGGGTTTTGGAATATCAAACTCACCCCCAGTGACACACCTCCTCCAAGAAGGCCACACCTCTTAATCGTTGCCAAACAGTTCCACCAGTTTGGGACAAACCATTCAAATATACAAGTCTACAGGGACCATTCTCATTCAAACCATCACTGGCTCACAAAGTAACAGCCAGATAAAAACTAAAGTCTAAGAGATGGCCTTAACTTCCCTGGAGTCACCTTGGATCCCAAGATCAAAACCTTACGGGACATCTCAGCAATTCAACCAGAGTTGGGACAATGATGGATTGAAAGGCAGCACCTCACCTCAACCAGACTGTTTAACTACACATCTTCCATCTTCTATTCAAACTTGAACCTAATGTGAGAACATCATGTGGAAACTCCTGGAGTACTTGGACTCCTTTACTGTCCCTCCTCTGAATGTAGCCACATTGAATCAATGGCTTCTTTGTGTTTTATGGCATTGCTCAGCCTTTTAATTGCCGTATGGGATTGGTGGCCCAGCCTAACCTGTGGAGGCTGCTGGAGTCTGAGATTTACTTTTGCCTTAAAAACACATATGTTACTATCTCTAGCATTATAGAACTTTTTCCAGTCCTTCTGTTTACCCCACCTTCTATTTTCCTTTAAACAGAAGACAATATAATCTTATTTGGATTTAACTCACAAACGTTACTGTCCACCGCCACAGTGAACCTACCTCTTGCTTTTGCTTCGCTTCTCTCCACAGATCTTGTCATCCTTAGAGGTGCTTCGTTTGCATTCCAGTTGCTGATGACATCTTGCCTGGTTTCATGGCGTTCTTGGCTCCTCTTTGTTTAGCCCTGTTAGGTGAGCAGTCAGACATTAGTAGGCTTGGAAGTCATTGAGATGGCTCGATTCTCATAGTCAGCTTTGGACCCCATCTCCTGTGTTCCTGGTAACATGCTAGTTCAAAGGAAGGAGACCATTCCACCACAGGGACCTCTTAGAACTGGGGAAACCAAATGGCAAGGAGGAAGGCGACAGTGGCAGAGTTTTGTTAAAGCCTGTAAAGGGAAGAATAGTTCCTCTTGATAAAGTATGACTATTTCAGAGATGTATTTTTATTGTTATTTTTTAATTCTCTTGCATATGCTCTGTTATATAATTTTTGGTCACAAGAATGAGATCTAAATTTCTTCTGGCTCTGGGTTGACCAAAACATTATAAGATTACAAAGACATACTACTGATCCCTCTGTTACATGGTGATCAAAATTGGGCTGTCAATCACCTGGACAAGAAAATGCCCCCGCCCCCCAGCCCCTCAGCCTCTCAGCTAAGCCACTGGTTCCAGAAATGATACACTTGAAGACAATGTTAAGGGAGAAAATAACCATCCTCTTAATGAGGTGTGTATTTAAGTGCCTACCCCAGAGGCACCTCTCTCAGTGACAAATGCTTACAAACCCTCACTGGCGAAGCTGCCTACTTTGTCAGCTTTTTGAGTTCTCCCAAGTCCTGACTCTTTTTCATTTCCTCCTTTTTAATCTCCTTTTTTATTTCTGGATATTAGCCAAAAGCCTAGCCGGCTCCGGCATTCTGGGTGTTCTCAGTCCCCTCTCTGAAGTCAGTTCCGGCTCTCATACACACGGACGCCTGCAGACCTCTGCTGCTCAGCCTGCCAGGCTTCCTGACCTCTAATCAGAAAGCCTTGACTTCCTCTCTTCCTCTGATCCAGCTCCCTCCTCTCAGCACACACCAAGATCTCCAGCTTGCCTACTTTGTTGTTTTACCTTCTCGAAATCCAATAAAATTGTTCTCAAGCTTCCTTCTGAGTCTATTTCTAATCTATTTTATCTTGAAGACTAAGAATAGTGAAAAGGTAAAGCCTGTGACACTAAATTTTTTTCAAACCAAAAGTCTTTCTTTCTTCTACCTCTTCAGCAGACTGAGATAAGGTAGCATTTTTCAAAATTAAATGAGAATGAGAAAAAAAAAGGTTACAGAAAACATGAACAGAAAGCAAATGGTGTGTAGGACGTGACCATTTTCATTTCTTCCCATTTGTTTATGTGTACAAGTGCATGCATGGGGCCGGGGTGCACATCTGCCATGGTGTGTATATGGAGGTCAGAGGTAATGTTTAGAAGTCAGTTCTCTCCTCCCATCATGAGGGTTCTGGAGATGTAATTTAGAGAGTTTAAATAGGGTTTCTATTTCTGTGATAAAACACCATGACCAAAGGCAAGTTGTGGAGGAAAAGGTTTATTTTGCATTACAGATTAAGTCCATCACTAAGCCACACTCAGGCAGGAACTAAGAACAGGAACTGGAACAGGAGCTGATGCAGAAGCCATAGGTGCTGTTGCATACTATCTTGCTCCTCATGGAGGAGTGCTACTCACTGGCTTACTCCTCATGGCTTGCTCAGCCTGTTTTCTTACATACCCTGAGACCACCAGCCTAGAGGATGGCACCACCCATAGTCAGCTGAACCCTCCTATGTTTATCATCAATCAAGAAACCATTCCACAGACATGCCCACAGGACAGTCTGATGTCAACTCCTCAACTGAGATTCCGTCTTCTCAGTTGTCTGCAGTTTATGTCAAGTTGATAATAACTTAACAAGGAGTGCTCGGAAGGAACCCCTCATGTCTAACACCAGCAGACCCCCAATGTCAATAATCTAATCAACCAGAGGACAAGTGACTAAATTACAGAAAGTGTTAAATATCTTTCAAAAATTACCTCAAATAGCTGCAATTAACCAATAAAGAGATGCAGAATGGGTGATAGAATTAAAAGACTATATTAAGTGATCTGTTGTATCTAAGAAATACTTTCCAGTGAAGACATTCACAGACTGGAAATCAACTAATCAAATGAAGGAAAGATGGAAAAAAATCTAATACAGCCATATCAGTTATCTTTAGATAACTGATAAGAATTGTACTCAGACTGAAAGTACTAGAAGAGGTAAAGATGGCTGCTACATATTAATGAAAGAACAATCCACCAAGAGGAAATAACAATTGTAAATATATGTGCACTAAATACTAGGACTCCCGTATCAGAGACCTGGGAGGACTCAGAGGGGGAGACCTTTGATGAAATTCCCAGCAGTGGGGAGAGGAAACTTGTAGAAAGACAGGGCATCAAATGGAGGTATGGGGTTGCCATTCCACAGTCAAAAATTCTGACCCAGAATTGTCCCTGTCTAAAAGAACTGCAGGGACAAAAATGGAGAAGAAACTGAGGGAAAGGAGATCCAGTGACCAGCCCAACTTGGGATCCATCTCAAGGGGATGCTCCAAGGCCTGACACTATTGCTGATGCTATGATGTGCTTACAGACAGGAGCCTAGCATGGTTGCCCTCTGAGAGGCCCAACAAGCACCTGAAAGAGCCAGATGCAAATACTTACACCCAACCAATGGACAGAAGCTGGGGATCCCTGTGGTTGAATTAGGGAAAGGCTGGAGGAATGAGGAGGAGGGCGAACCCATAGGAAGACCAGCAGTCTCAACTAACCTGGACCCCTGAGATCTCTCAGACACTGAGCCACCAACCAGGCAGCACACACTAGTTGATATGAGGCCCCGGCACATATACAGCAGAGGACTGCCTGGTCTGGCCTCAGTGAGAGAAGCTCCTAACCCTGGGGAGACTTAAAGCCCCAGGGAGGAGGGATGTCTGGTGGGGTGGAGAGGGTGTGGGGACATCCTCTTGGAGATGGGGGAGGAGGAATGGGATGAGGAACTGTTGGAGGGTGGACTGGGAGGGGGATAACAACGAGACTGTAAAAAACGATTAAATAATAATAACTTTTAAAGCATGAGACAACCATGTGACATGGTACTCAGCACTGGGAAGTGCTATTTCAGTAGACTGTGCTGTCTTTTATAATCAGGATAAGTACCAGAATGTGGAAACACAAAATAAAAAGAAATGTGTATTTGTGAATCAAAAAAAAATGCTAGGACTCCCAATTTCATACAAAAACCACTAATGGACACTGACTATCATATCAGTCCTAGCACAATAGTGGATGATTTCAATTACCTATTCTCATCTCTAGATAGGTCATCCAAGCCAAATGTCAACAACAACAACAAAAATCCTTAAGAATTAAATTATATCATAGATCAAATGGATATGACAGATACCTACAAAATATTACATCTAACCAAAACAGAATATACATCTTTATTTTTTCAGTGTAGTGAGCTACTGAACTATAGTTATACCATCTGTGAAAGTATTCGGGAATACTTTTAAGTGCTAAAATTATCTTGAGTAAACTTGTCTCTCATCATGTAGACTGGTCATAGATTGTACTGGTCTCATAGACCAGCCATAAAACTCACCGGTCACGTAAACCAGCCATAAATTTCTATATAATGTGTTCCCAAGTTCAAGGTTATGAGAATTAACGACTATGTTGCCACTTCTGTAAACACTTTGCTTGCTTGCTTCCTGCAGACTGTCCACAGCTACCTTTCTGTGTATGTCACACAAGTTTGGTTTTTTTTCTTTAAAATTTTGAACAAATTAGAGGTTTGGGCTGCGTCTTACTACTACTCTCTCCATGGGACAGCCCAAAGCAGAGAATAAAAGCTTCATATAATTTGACTTACTCAGACTTCTCGGTCTTTTCTCAGATACCCCATGAGATCAACAGCCCATGAAATATCTCTAAAATGGACCATGTTCTAGACCACTGTGGAGAGCACCGTCAGTGGGCCGTGAGGCGCTCAGCAACTAGGATGTCCATAGAATATTTGTCTTTTGAGTATTTTCAGTAAATTCACACAAACACTTCTTATAAACCCATGCTGTTATAAAGGTTTAACAGACATCTCACACAAGGAGCTAACAGTTGGCTGATGCAGGGTCCTACTGGGTAAGTCTTCTCCAGTGAGGATGTTTTGGGAACAAGTCCAACTCACATCCTCTGTGGAGCTCCTCAGCAGGGAGAGGCCAGGATGGCGGCTTTGGTTCTTGAGAGCTGCAGCGCTGACGTTAGGCATGTGTGAGCTCAGCAGCAGACATGTGTGAAGAGGCTTGAGATGCCATGTCTCTGGAACACAGCAGTGAGAAGCTCGAGTCCCTTCTAAAGCCCGGATATTTGTATCATCTTGTTTAGCAGTAGCTTTGTGCTACTGGGGCTAACAGCTTAGAGCTGGTTCAGTAACATATAAATGCCATCTTGGGGTTGGTTCATTAGCATATTAAAGCCTGTCTTGGGCTTGGCTCATCTCTGAGCTGTCTTGGCTGGATCATTATCTGATACGTTTATTAGAGCTTGCCCTGGAGCCTGGTGCCACTCTGAGCTGCCAGGTGGCAGGCTCCTGTTTTGCATGCTCTACATTATTCTGAGTTACACAAAATGGTTTTCAAGTTATACAAAATGGTTTCTCTTACGTTCTTAACAGCCACAAATCAAGTCTTTCTAAATTTTAAAATATTCATCATCAATATCATCATCGTCATCTTTTGAGATCACAGTGTAACGAATATATAAATCAAAAGCAAGAAAAACCATGGAAACCACAGATACACGGAAATGTGACAATATGCTTTTTGTTTTTTAATGGATGGTTTGTCTACATGTGTGTCTGGGAAAACGCATGTGTGCCTGGTTCCTGGGGAAGCCAAAAGAAGGCTTCAGATCCCTTTAACTGGTGTCACAGACAGCTGTGATCTGCCATGAGGGTGCTAGGAGTTGATCCCAGGGCCTCTAGAGGAGCCACTGGTGTTCTTAATCACTGAGCTATTTCCCCAACCCCATGGGCAACATATTCTTGAATGAACAGTGGATAGCTAAAGAAATCAGACAAGAAAATTTAAAAATCCAATAATCAAATGAAACTGACGGCATACAGCAAAGGCAGTTCCAGAAGGAAAGTTTGTAGCTTTCAGCACTAACAGTAAAAGGGAATCAAAGAGATCTCAAACAACCCAATAATAAACCTCTAGGTCCTAGAGAAATGAAGAACAATCCAAACACAGAAATAACTGATGGCCAGAAATAATAAAAACCACAGCAGAAGTTCATAAAACGGAAACTAAAACAAAAATATTTAAAATTGACCCAATAAGATTTTTTCTTGAAAAAAATAACAATATTAATAAACACCTAACTTATCTAATCAAAATGAGAGACAAAAGACCCCAATTGATAAAACAGAGATGAAGAGGGAAGTGACTAGACAGTCGTTTTGATGAACAGAATCCTTGGGGAGTAATTTGAAAACTGGAAAGCCTAAATTAATCAATTCCCAGATAGATACAACCTACCAAAATTAAATCAAGAATACATAAACAACTTAGACAGACCCATGACAATCAATGAAACTGATGTAATGATGAAAAGTCTCCCACAAAACAAACAAACAAACAAAAAAACAAGACAGAAAAAAGGACAAAGTCAAATTATCCCTGTTTGTAAACGACATGCTCCTATACTAAAAATGGTCCTAAGGACCCCCCCACCAGAAGACTTTTAGATTTGTTAAACACTTTCAGCAAAATAAGAGAAGACGGGGCTGGAGAGATGGCTCAGCGGTTAAGAGCACTGACTGCTCTTCCAGAGGTCCTGAGTTCAAATCCCAGCAACCACATGGTGGCTCACAACCATCTGTAATGAGATTCGATGCCCTCGTCTGGTGTGTCTGAAGACAGCTACAGTGTACTCATAAATAAAATAAATAAATTTAAAAAAAAATAAGAGAAGACAAAAATCACTTTTGAATACACTAATGACAAGCTTGCTGATAAATAAATTAGGGGGAAAGTCCCATTCACAATAGCTTAAAAGAAAAGAACAAGATCTAGACAAACTCTGAGGCTGCACCCAATCATGAAGTGAAGGGCCTCTACAACACCTTTAAGAGACTGAGAAGTCAGAGACACTAGAAGATGTCAAGTCCATCCATGCTCACGGACTGGATGAGTCAGTCTTTGGCTACACAGCAAGCCCAAGGGCCATCCGGGACACAGGAGATCTTGCCTCAAAGCGCACCCGCACACGCACATGCACACATCAATGCGATGACTAAGTAAGGAAAGGCTGCCAAGCAGGATGACCAGAGTTCAGTCCTTAATACTCGTACAGTAAGAGGAGAAACCTAACTCCCTTGAGTTGTCTTCTAACAGCCACAGGAGCTCAATGGCACATATGTATACCCACAAATAAATGAATAATGTAATAACAAATAAAATTCTTTAGAATCCACACTACTGAATAATCAAAGCTATGGATGTATGAAAAACCTTATGGAAGTCCTCTTCTCTGTAAGCGCTGTGGTTTGAATGAGGGTGTCCCCCATAGGTTCAGTGTAATGGGCTTACACTCTTATAACAGTTTTTAAGAGTATACGGGAGCTTATAAGCTAAGAATGTTGAAAGAAATGCAGGAGAAAAAGGCCTGGTTTGTGTATTTTCAGAGGGGAGCCAAGAGTCTATTGGGCTGTTTGTGTGATATTTTCCATTAAGAATCTGTATAATTTGTAAAAACCTGTCCTCTACTGAGATCATGGATGCTACTTAGCTGGGGCACGAAAATCAGCTGTGAATAGTCAGAAACCAGTATCACTGAGAAAAAAACTTCTGCAAAGTATTTCCTTAAGGTCAGCACACAGATGCTGTGATCCCGAGAAGGCCAAGACCGCACTTCAAACTGACAGCCGAGCTTGGTAATGTGCAAGTCCACCACAAAATGTTGACTTTAACAGCGTGAAAGCTTTTAGGACTGAACAGGTTACAGAGAGAAGCCGAGGCTTATCACAACGTATCACAGAGTTCCAAAAAAGAAGTCATTAGTGGAGGTACAGCCTTGGTTGCAGTGTAGACCCCAGGATACTGGAGATGCTAGTACTGTAGGATGCCCACCAAAGACAGTGCCAGATATCAGGGCAGAGCTGGCCTGAGCCTGTAAGAACTTCGTGTGCTGTGATGGTCAAGTTGGAGAAGTGGCACTAGCTGGCCGAGCTTTTGGATCTAGAAGATCATGAGTCTCAGATGTTGGACACTGAGTTACCCTTTTGGACTTCACTCTTTCCTATATACAAATTCTCTCCTTTTAGAATAAGAAAGCATAGAACTTGGTTTTTATTTTGTAGGAGCCCACAGATAAGAGTCTATAAACATTTAAATAGACATTGAAATTTAAAGCATGGGTATTTTAAAAAACTGTGAAATTTCTAAAGCTGTACTTTTTTTTTAACCATAGTGATATGAGATGCATTTGTGTGTCCAGTTGACAAAGGATGGGGTCTCCTGGTTAGCTTCAGCTGTAGACTTGACACAGCCCAGAATTATCTGCGGGTGTCATCTGAAGGACTGCTTCCATCAGATTGGCCTGTGGGCATGTCTTTATTGCTAATTGATGTCGTGGGGCTCACCCCACTGGGTGTTGCCATCTCCAGGAAGGTGTTGCTGGGATGGATAAGAAAAGCAGATGGATGTGGGCCAGACAGCAAGCCAGTAAACAGCATTCCATAGTCTCAGCTTCGGTTTCTGCTTGCAGGCTTCTGCTTGAGTTCCTGCTTTCACCAGCCTTCTATGGAAGTGCCACAAGTTCATCTTAGTCATGGCGTTTATCGCAGCAATGGAGAAAACTAGAGCAGCTAATAACCTGGAGTTGTAAGGCAAATAAACCCTCCTTTTTGTGATGATATTTGTATCATGACATCAGAAATGGAACTAGGACTTCTTATTGTCCTTTACCAGAAAGATCATGAACCTAAATATAGACCTGATTTCCAGGCTCGCTTCCATCTAGGGATGGTCACATACCATAGCTTTGGTCATGTCGTAGTTGACTGGGTAGAGTTTGACAGTGAGTTCCGAGAAAGCTTTTGTTTTCCTGATGAAATGAGATAGACTCAGCACCTCTCTCAAAATGGCAAAATCTGAAACACTGGTAACACCACACACTCTGTGTTGGAAATGAAAGAGATGTACTGTATTTTCTATCAAAGGTTTCAATAAGACAAAATTTTTTTTTCATTTAAAAAAATTGTAGAGAAGCTACTTGGAAGAAATTCAGATTCCTCCAGGGTCAGCTGTAAGAGTCAAAGCTATGTTTCAAGTATTTTAGTTGTAATTACTATGCTTCAGAGACCCATGTAACCTGGAAGCCCTTTGTCCAAGGAGAGAGACTTCCTGAAATGCTGGTGGCTATTGCTTACAGATGACAACAAGCCACATGTTTGCTTGACCCAACGGCAGGAGTGTCTTGGCCACATATAGGTGGGAAGTACATAGACAGGAAGTACGTCAGGATATATGCTTGCCCCTGATTGGACATGATGGGAAATACAGCAGCCTTATGTGTTTGCCTTTATAAGCCCTTGCAAAATGTGACTCGTGGACATTTTCTGGGAACCCCAGAATGGATCTGGCCAGAGTCTGTCATCCTGGCCAGTATTTAATTAAAGCTTGCTTTAAAATTATGGTAGCGGCCTAACTCCTGACTAGTGGCTTTAACACAGCCCTTCTTGACATCAAAACACATGCTCAAGATTGCACAAGGTCCTAAAGATTGCATTCTGCTTACCGGCTGCTTATTACCCAGTCTTGTAAGAATGTAAGGCTGAGGCTCGGACCACTCAGAATGAAGCAAAGAACCCAGTTGCTTGGGAATAAAAAAAAACCCAGACCTCCCCCCCCCCCCCAATGTGTGTACTTCCTTGCTTAGTTTGGCATTGATTTGGTGTGGCTATGGACTCTCCTGCAGACGTAAAATTTTCTGCCTTACCTAAATGTTTAGATTACGTAGTCATTTTCTTGGGACTCCAGACTCATTTCTAACACCTAAAGCTAATTCACTGATGGAGTTGAAGAGTTTGACAATTTCAAACAAAACTAAATATAATCTTACAATTGTGCTCCTTGGCAACACTCAACGGATTTGAAACATGTCCATACAAAACCCTTCACATTGAACTGGTCTTGGTGCCTATAATGCATACGACATGAGTATTAAGGAGGCTGAAGCACGGGCATTATGAGCCTGAGATTGTCCTTAGCTCTACAGCAAGACTGTTTGAAAAAAAAAAAAAAACACAAGCAAGCAAAATAAAATCTCATGCACATAGATGTTTCTAGCACAATTTACTCATAATTGGCAAAACTTGGAAGCAATCAAGATGCTTTTCATTTCACTAGGCACATGGTAAATACACCATCTGGAAAGCTGCAGGAGGCATGAGTTTCAGCTCTGGACTCTTTAAGATTATGTGAATCAATGACGCTTCCTGAAGCATCAAATCAGAAAGCCAGACACAAGCCACACCTGGTAGTATAGAACTGCAGTTCTAGCTACCCCAACAGGCTGAAACAGAGTTCAAGGGCCGCCAGGGCAACTTAGTAAAATGTGGTCTCAAAACACAAAGTAAATGAGTCCTGAAGTGTAGCATACTGGTAGAACACTTGTTTAGCATGTGTGGAGCCCTAGGTGTAACCCCTAGTTCAGAAAGTGGGAGGAAGGGGAGGAAAAGGAGGAAGGCTAGACAAGGTCGTTGAACTTGAGAATGAAAGGAAGTAATTGATCTTAACACAGCTTCTGACACAACATGCAGTAACTGTTGGCTGCCATGTGAAATTCACTATTATCAGGAATTCTTGGCTGGATTTTCTCTTTCCTTCAACATTTCCTGTATGATATGGCTGGCATTTAAAAGACCACGAAAAAGACTACTGTCTTTTGTGAGCTTTCAGTCCAATAGTTATGATGACAGTAGGTTGTTTCATTTTGTTTTTTAAGGCAAGGGTTTCCACCTCCAGAGTCAAAAAAAAAAAAAAAGAGTTTTGTTGTTTTGTGGGTACTTGTTACATAACAAGTAATTATGAATCCTTCAGGAGCAGTCCCTCACTGAATCACTACAACAGACCTACGGGGGTTGGTTTGTTTGTTTTAGAGATGAAGAAAATCTAACTCAGATATTTTTCTCAGGTCACACCACAGGTCAAACACTACAATGCCAAACACCTCTGGGAACTATTACTAATCCTTTAACCTAGTAGATTAATCTTAGGATAAATAGAGACTTTGCTCTCTAGTGAGTGAAAGGCTCCTGAAGAACAAAACCAGATGTTCTTGATTCAGTTAAGGGAAGAGGAAAATTCAGGGAAGTCCATGACTGGGTAATCCTACCTGGGTCAGATTGCAGCAACAGTGAGTTTTAGACTAGCTGCCAGCTAGGCTGGAAGAAGGCTCTAAAGGATAAAGCCATGTTCATTGGCTTTTATTTGTGGTGGAAACAGATTCACTGAACCCTCAAGCATTGGCATTTTATTTTCTAGAGATTCAAGTACACATTAGGAAACTTCCTCTCCAATCTCAGAATCGCACAGCACCAGCAGCTAGTGCGGTCTCAGCAGCCGCCACTTGCTCCCGCTGTTGCTGATGAAGAAATCATTTTTACTGAATACACTGCCTTGCCAGTGGAGGCTAAAGACATAAATACAGCTTCATCTAAAGAACCCTAAGGATGAGTGAGGAAACAGTAGAACCTATTCAACTTCACACAAAGAACCATTTGCACAAAGTCCATCTGACTCACAGCCCAGACATTTTTAAGGACACTATATGGCCTCTTTCAGCTGTGTAAAAGTCTCAAATTCTGAGAAGAAATGTAAGCAAACACTCCCGCAATCCGGTAAGGGGCTGAAAGTTCTGGTGGTGGCAGGAAAAAAAAGCAATTCTTTCCAGCTTTATGAGGCAGCCAACAGTGATAACAATTTGATGGGTGTCCTGGTTAGGCTTTCTGTTATTGTGATGAGACACCATGACCAAAAGCAGTTTGGGGAGGCAGGGCTTCCTCTGGCTTACATTTCCACATCCATAGTCCATCACGGAAGGAAATGAAGACAGGAATTAAAACAGGCAGGAGCTGATGCAGAGGCCGTGGAGGAGTGCTGTTTACAGACTTGCTCCTCATGGAGATGCTCGGCCTGCTTTCTTATGGAACCCAGGACCATTTGGCCAGGGATGGACATTACCCATCCATTATCCACCATGGGCTGGAGCTTCCTCCAACAACCACCAAAAAAAAATGCCTTACAGTGAGAACTTATGGAGGCATTTTCTTAATTGAAGTTCTCCCCTTTCCAGTGACTTTAGCTTGTGTCAACTTGACATAAAACTAGCCCACACAAAAGTGTAATAATGTAGTACTTAAATAGCATTTACTGTGTGGCTACGGTTGTTCTAGGGACTTTATAATACTGCCATAATTGTGTTAGAGGGAACCATTAGCCCTATTTTTCAAAGAGGCAAGGTTAACTTTAAGTGTAGAGGGGCTAAGTGACTTGTTCACGGAGATCTAGACACAACATTTACTGAGTACTTGTCATGTGCCAGAACTAAGTTCAGGAAGTATATACTCCGACCCATTACCTTGCTTAATACTCAAAGTAGTCTTAAGATACTACTATCATTGTCATTTCTTTCGGACAAAGCCTTTGCCCAGAGTCCACACCCTTAATCACACACTAGGTCACCAAGAGCAGGGGAACAGATACAGATTGAGAGTGTACTCAGAATTGCATAAAGATCTACTGGAGGAGACTCAGACCTCGGTGAAGGCGCCAGGATTGCAGCCCAGAATGCTGTGCCTTCAAGCTACTGCCCTCTGCCGTTCGCAAGGTGCACCCACGTTGTGTGCCCGCCACACACCAAAGCCATCGCCACCTGCGTGAGCCACTCTAACCAGGGGAGGAAAGGCAGCCAGCCATTAACACCTCCAACATCCCTCTCCTGGACGCCAAGTATTTCCCTACGCTGGCAGCCTTGCGCACATCCCTCCCTCTTCAACAAGCTAAGGTGAACCCGAGCCTGGTCCTAGCAACCCGTATTCAGTTGCCATGGTGAAGGAAGCGCGGAGCCGGAAGAGGCGGGGGGGGGGGGGCCATGACCTGAGGACCCTCGAAGGGTCAGTAAAGCTAGCTGAGAGGCCTTTGAGTTGCCATGGTGATACAAACCCTTACAGGCGCAGGAAGGCGCTCTTGTGTAGCAGTCTGTTCTCTTAAAGAGGCAGAGAAACTTGGCTTGGCCCTGGGGTTGCCATGGTGATGCCAGAGTCCCGCAGAAAAAGGCAGGATCTGCAGCCCTGCAGGTTCGCGCACGCGCCAGGTTAGCTATTCCGTCTACTGTTCCTGAGAAGGCTCCTGGCTTTGTCATAACCCCACCAACGACAGAAAGAGTCCTGATGGAGCAGCGACTCTTTCTAGGCTCTGCCAATTCCAAGTTGAATCGACCCGATGCCCAGTCCTAGTTCACATCTCTCTGTCAGTGTCTGGAAGCCTCTTGTTGCCATAGTGATGCGGGCTCCTAGAAGGTGCACTTTGCCCTTGCTTGTGAGTTGGAGAAGCCCACGAAACCGTTACACAGAGGCCCTGCTAACACTCAGGACTGGGCTTATGGAAGACAGGCTGCTACTTCCCAGACCACTCATGACTTTACTCTCAGTGGATATGCAATAGTGTAATAGGTGGACTGAACTCTGACACTGAGGAAATGCTGACCGTGAAGGCCGCTTAGTTTTATAGATATCCTACAAAGTATTTAATGTCTCTCAACTCTTGTTATTACATGTGAACCTAGTACTATTATTATATGCTGTACTGTTTTGTGGGTGTTTGGGGGTGTGCACATGCAATTTTCCCTTTAGAATAATAATCCAAAACTAGAATTACTTTCTCAAAAGACAGATGCAGGAGCTTTGTTGTTCTGAAACAAGATCTTACTGTGTAGCCCTGGCTAGCCTGGATTGTGCTATGTAGAATCCGCTGGCTTTGAACTCATAGACACCTGCTTGCCTCCACCTCCACAATGATGAAATTAAAGGAGTGAGTCACCAAACCAGATGATAAATGCAGCTTTAATATTTGTGGAGATGGCTGAACTGCTCTCCAATTACATGAGCAAATTACATACCCTCCCAAACTAGAATCCAATACTTTGTTAGAATTATACCGTGATGAACTATTTGAAGACTTTTCTAGAGCCAATGTTATTAATACATTTAATGCTTTCTTTGACCAGTTGTTATGCTACACTACATTATCCAATTCTTCTTATTTCATAATAAAGATTTTGTATGCTGAGTTACTTTGTTTTTTTGTCATTAAGTTTCTGGCTACCATGTTATTGGAAACTAATGGACAAAGGATGATACTGCCACTCAGAAGCTGGCCCGCCACAGCTGGGCCATGCTGTTCTCATCTTGCACAAAAAGAGCATCACAGAAGTCCATCTGTGGGAAAGCCTGCTTTGGGGACAGACAAAGAAGCAGAACAAGCCTATCTGTAGTTTTGGCTAAGGCACAGACAGACAGACAGACAAAACTCTTGTCACTCGCAAAACACTAAATATCTCCTCTACTTAGGAAAATGAATGACTGCTACTTCTGTTTCAAGTTTCAATGTTACCTCTGTTCCAGTTTGCTACAGATTTAGATTTATTGAGATTCTCATGGACTTTCAGTCTATAGCAAGCCTAGCTTCCATAGACCCTTCCCTTCCCAATTCAGCCAACCAAACTCAAACTCAGTGGTGTCTTTCTAACACCAGTCAGTGAAGGTGTCATACAGTTCTCTCCCGGTGTTCACTTTCTTCTAATACCACCTCTTCCATTTCTGGTGAAGAGGTTTTTGTGGTATTATGGTTAGCAAAGCTGCCTTGAGCTACATATACTGTGTTCCTGGTGGGCTTTGGTTAGGGTATATTGGACTAGTTCCATCTTGTTTTTTTGTTTATTTTGTTTTGTTTGTTTGTTTGTTGTTTTTGTTTTTTGAGACAGGGTTTCTCTGTATATCCCTGGCTGTCCTGGAACTCATTCTGTAGACCAGGCTGGCCTCAAACTCAGAAATCCACCTGCCTCTGCCTCCCAAGTGTAGTTCCATCTTCTTATGGGAAATTTTTGTAGGTCTAAAATTTGTGACTTGGCAGTCTTTTACAAATGTTTAATAAGACTAAATTTACATAGGTTGTTTTAATCTGTATTGACCATTTCAGACAGTTGGGATTTCTCCCAGTTGGTTTTTCTTGCTGTTTTCTTGTTTGTTTTACAATTTCCAGTAGGGTTTGTTGTTGTTGTTGTTGTTGTTGTTGTTTTATTCAGGTTTTTTTTTTGAGATAGGGTTTCTCTGTGTAGCCCTGGCCATCCTGGAACTCACTCTGTAGACAAAGGCTGTCCTCAGGCAAAGATCCACTGAGGTCCTCTGCCTCCCGAGCTGGGATTAAAGGGGATGAAAGGCGTGCACTACCACAGCCCTGCTCCAGTAGTGTTCTTAAAATGTGAATCTTCTAAGATAAAAACAAAGTTAGCACACGCAGCCTTTTTGAAATTGTATTTATTCCCTTCCCATGCGTGCGTGTGTGTGTGTGTGTGTGTGTGTGTGTGTGTGTGTGTGTACAATGGTGCTCATGACGAGATAGAAGACAATTGAAGTCGTTTGTGTCCTTCTACCTTATGGGTCTTGGTGACTGAACTCAGACCATTAGGCTTGACATCAAGTGCCTTTACCAACCAAGTGGCCCAGCTAAATGAGTGCTGTGTCCTCAGATAGGCTTCTGGATTGAAGGAGAAATACCCTTCTCAGGGTCCTGTGTTTGAACACTTGGTCTGCAGCTGGCAGTACTGTTTTGGAAGGTAATGAAACCTCTAGAAGAGAGAGCCTTGCTAGAGGAAGTGAGGAGCTTGACTGAAGGAAGTTAGTCACTGGGTGGGGTCCTTGAGGATTTATAGCCTGGCTCCACTTCCCGGCTTCCCTGTTCATGAGTGGAGTAAATATAACCAGCTGCCTCAGGCTTCTGCCTCCAGACTGCCCCTGTATGATGAACTGTACTCTCAAACTAAATAAACCTCCCCCCAAGAAGTTGCTTAATTTTTTGTTCACAGCAAGAAGAAAAGTTAACAAATACTGCAATGTAATCCGGTATGACCTGGGTGGAGGATGGGGATAATCCACACAGGGATACACAGGAGTAGTCAAAGGTCCATCTACAAGCCAAGAGATCGCAAGAGAAACTAAATTGCTACTGTCTTGATCTTGGACTCCAGGCTCCTATTGTGGAAAAGCAAATGTATGTTGCTTAAGTCATTCAGTCAACAATACTCTGTGATGGCAGTCCAAGACTATCACAAACTCAATATCCAAATAATAGGATACTTGGGAAATAGGTTATAGCACAGCCATCCTATGGAAAACAGTGTTACTCCAAGATATACCCATACAAGTTCAAAACAAGTTTCAAACATCGTGGCGAGCTTCATTTAATACGCTCTCCTTGCTTTGTGAAAGTTTCATTGCATTTACAAGTACTGACACTGAGTTCTGGGAGGCTGCCATGATATCACCTTCACAGTAGAGACGGGGTACACTGGAGACAAGCCTGAGGCGGAGCAGCAACGACTACACCAGGCATTGCTTCTGTTGTTCATTTGTCTCTATAATTTTACATCATTTCAATTTTATAATTTTATATTTCTTATCAGTGATTTTTAAGTTCTCATAGTAACTGTGTACCATCACTTAAAACAGTGACTATCCTCACATACAATTTTGCAGAATGATATTTTAGAGGATAGCTTAACCTTGTTGCCTGAGTTAATTTTTAAATTACTGTAATAAAATGCCAAAAACCCAAACCAAAGCAATTTATAGAAGAGTTTACTTGGTTTATGGTTCCCGAGGAATAGAGTCCATGGTGGTGGGAGAAAATAACTAAGACAAAACTGAGCATAGTCAATCAAGAGGTATGTCACTGTGGGTTGCCCTGAAGACAAGGTGGGGGAGGGGGCTGAACGTGAGGCTTAGTTTTTTGAACTGATGTGCCTCGAGCCTGTTATATGGATACAATAAACTGCTTCCTGGTTTATACTCTTGGGTGTCTCTCCTTGGTCTCAGCCTTTCTGGTGCACTGGTTAGAAAATGCAGCCGTGCCTTCATCACCTCCAGCACTGGGGTGCTGCCTTCCCTGGGCACCAAGAACAGATACTCGCCTGGCACCAACGGACCACTCAATATGTAGGAGATTGGCCATTCTGGGGTCCACGAACCTGTCTAAAAGTGCAATGGAACCCAGAGCCAGGAAGCAGGTCAGGGAACCTCTCTCATTAGACTCCTAGTAAGAACCTGGGTTCGATTGGTTTTGGATATCTGGTTAACACTTCTTAGATGGAAAAGATGACTGGCCTTCTAAGAGTCCTGAAGCTATGTAAATTATCTGGGAAAACACAGCTCTCCTGTGACTTCTAGGCAGTAGGCAAGGGATTGTAGTCATACGGATGGATAGGTGTGTCTGAATAAACGAATGGCAGATCTGACTCTGGGGAAAACCTTTTCCCTCCCTGAGAATTCAGATCCAAGTTTGGGTTTATATGAACCTGCCATATGCCAAGAGGCTCCAGGATGAAGCAAATGAAACCTACCCAAAAATTCCCCCCCTTCACTCTTCCCTCTTATGTGTGGGCGCCACCTACTGGGACCAAATGAGAGGACAACAGACTAACCCCTCACCCTTAGATTGCAAAAAAAGACATTGGGCAAACGTAAGGTCAAATCAAAATGTCTTGCAGAACATTCTGGGCCTTCTGTAAAATAGATTGCCCATCATCTATGAGATGATTTCTGATGAGTCATTAGAAAAGGGAAGAGCCAAAAGCATGTTCAGAGTTGTCACAGTGGGTGCAGGCCATCCTGATCAATTCTCCTAGACTGATGACAAAATATGACTCTCTCTCTCTCTCTCTCTCTCTCTC
>NW_021604587.1:18204820-18264687 GCF_004785775.1 Grammomys surdaster
TCCCCCTCCCCCTCCCCCTCTCCCTCTCCCTCTCTCTCTACCTGTCTCTTGTTCTCTCTCTTCTGAAAGCCTCTTTAAAAGGGAGCTTTAAAGTTATATTGGCCTGGGAAATGACTTCCTTAAATGCCCTTGATGAACAAAAGAAAAAAAGAGATAAAGATGAGAACAAAACCATAAAAGGTTAAACTAAGTCTATAGAGCACAGGATTTAAGGATGATATATGTTTAATATTTAAGGTTTATTAAAATTCCTAAGGTTATAATGATCTGCTCATGGTAACAGATACTGATTTGTTAAACTTTGGCCACTTGGGAAAATTGAGACAAAACAAACCCAAGGCTTCTTTAAAATTTTTTGGGTCATTTTGTTTAGTAGTCACTAAATGTTATACAGAGTTTAAAGCATACGGCTGATAATGCTGTCCTTCTGTGTGTT
Source organism: Grammomys surdaster (assembly GCF_004785775.1). Taxonomy (NCBI): domain Eukaryota; kingdom Metazoa; phylum Chordata; class Mammalia; order Rodentia; family Muridae; genus Grammomys; species Grammomys surdaster. The sequence goes on from NW_021604587.1 coordinate 18,205,257, forward strand.
CAGTAAAGCTTGAAAGTCTACACCAAAGGGGATCAGAGGGTCTAAGAGGACATTCAATACCTTTGTCCTTGAGATTCTTGGTGAATCAGGACCCAGGGGACAATGAGAAACCTCTGATAAATTGCCTGCCTGTCTTTTTGATCAGAAAGGTACGTAGTCTCCAGAGGTTCGATTCTAACCAATGTACATCCTATGATAATAGAAGTCACTAGGGACCTCAGGCTATGTGGGATACAATACTTAAGACGATTATATGGGGGTGGGTGTCTACACCATTGCTAAGCAGGTATGAGAGGAATATGAATGTGACTCACAATGAGAAAAGGGGAGATTTAAAATTTTAAAAATCTAAAATACATACTGATGGTCCTGGACCAGGTCTTTCAATAGACAGGGATATCTCTACTCCCTGCTGCTACTGCTGATAATGTGGCTAAAATTATCTGTCTTCCTGCAAGTTACAAAAGGGAAAATGCCATTACTGCCAAGGGTAACCACAGAGTAGACAGAGAAGCAAAAATAGCAACTTTTGAAAGTAGGGAGGGGGATGGAACTTACAATATGACAAGCTGCATTAACTCCCAGGCTGGTAAGTAAATGGGACCCCAGTTACTCACCACAGGAAATGGCTTGGCTGAAATTGAAAATGGGAACTATTTAGCCTTTAAAGATGAAAAGATAGCATCTCTGTGGCCATGGCCCCTGCGTTTGATAAACAGTCCCATTGGGCACTCACATCAGCCTGGACGGCTCTGGAAAATGTGTTTGATGGAAACGTTTACACTTCTTGGCTTTCCAACATATCCCTATATATTACACACACACACACACACACACACACGGGACACAGTTAGTCCAAATCTGGTGCTAGGGTCCCGAAAGAGTCCTAAGAGCTGATGGTCTTCATTCTACATTGGAATCCTGAAGAAGTAGGCTCTTATACCAGCAAAGGAATTCCTGAGCAATAGGACAGATGAACAGGAATAAGGGCAAGCAGGCAAGAAGTAAAAGCTTCCTCCTTCCATAAGACGTGACCCAGATTTAGGGTGGATCTTCCCGTCTCAAATGGTCTAATCAAGAAAATCCCTCACAGGAGCCCAGCTGCTTGGATTTTAGTTGATTCCAGATGTAGTCAAGTTGACAACCAAGACTAGCCATCACAAACCCATCCCTTTTCAACCTGACACAGTCACTTCTTTATGTCATGCTTAATTACAAATGAAAAAAATATATCATAATTTCATGGAACATGATATAACTACCCCACATATGCCACAACATGCATGACTTAAGAACTGGTCTGACTGAGGTAACAGCAAATGAAAAGACAACATATATACATACATAAAAGTCTGGGATTGAGGGGGCTGTGTACCCTGATGCAGCTGCACCAGCAGCAGCCTTGAAACTCAGCACACAGATTATATTCAACACAGTACATTGATTCTACACAACACAAAGGTATTATAAGGTGGGCTCACTAATCTTGGCGGGTGTCTATAGATGAGCAGTCTCAGGTTGCAGTCTTGAGGAGGAAGCTGCAGTTGATAATTTCTGCACATGCTGGTTTAGCTAATGTTTAGCCATTTGTCAGCATCCAGAGTTGGAGCAGAGGAAGGCTTTGCCATTCCTCTGAGCTTGATCCAGGCAAGGCTGTGTCATTCCCATGAATATGAGGCACTGGGGTACTTGACTGGGACTTGCTCATATCAACAACACACATGCACTCAGGACTTCCACCTTCTCCCCTCACACAATCGTAAATGCATTATATATTTCAGAATAGATGGTCATGTTCTTCAAGAAACAGTATTTTAGTGTCCTATAACTTAAACATAATAGCCACTGGTATTATTTCAATTGATGTCACATGACATGAGAAAAATGAGTCAAGAAAACACAGTATTTCCTTAATATATGTGTACATGCATAAACAAAGCATGACAGAAGTAATGCCCATTACAAATTGGTCATATCACCTTAGCTGGTATTTATAACCACCCTCCTCTATTACCTTCATCTACATGTAGTTCCCTCCTCTTCAGCAAGCACATCGGCAGGTCTTGGTTCTTTTCCTGAAGGAGTGATACATGTCTTCATTCCTAAAGGGTCTAGGCCCTTTGTCATCTAGCCTGAATTAGGCAGTTGTAGTTTCCCATTGACTTTAGTGGCAGGGCATTTTAAAACCAAGAGAAGCCCTAAAGGATCTCCTGTACTTCAGACATACTCCTTACCTCTGTTGTAAAGAAGCAACTCAATTTCTTCTTGGTAGTCTGGCTCAACTGCTCCTCCTAACAGTGTTATTTCTTTCTTATCCTGTTGGTTTTAGGGCATCAGGAGCCCAAAGTGGCCAGAAGGAAGTCTAAGATTCAAATACAATGGAATGTTTGTAGTATTTTCTGGCAGAAGAGTTCTCCAATCTGGAACCAAAATTTCTAGGCCAGCAGACCTTAAAGTTATTGGACCAGGAATCAAAACTTTTCCAGGTAGGTCATTAGGGATGACTGTGAGTGGGATAATTCCCATTTTTACCCCTCGATTCCTGCTCCCATTAACCCTAGCTGTACTGCAATCTGGAGAACCCCAACCCAGTCCTCCAGGCTACTGCCACCTAATTGGCACTGTAACTGTGTCTGTAAAAGGCCATGCCACTATTTTATCAAGCCAGCTGCTTCATTATGGAGAACATGGTATAAGCCCTATGGATTCCATGAGCATGGATCCACCATTTACTTCAATGGCTCTAAGTTCCCTGATCAGAAGCAATGATGTATGGAATATCATGGTGGTGAATAAAGCCCACAGATGGAAGTCTGGCAAAAGCGTTATGATCAGGAAAGGCAAATCCATAACCATAGCAAACATCTATTCCAGCAAAGCAACATGTTTTCCTTCCATGAATAAAGTGGTTCAACATGGTCAACCTGCCACTGTGTCACAGGCTAGTTATTCCTGGGAATGGTGCCCTACTGGGGGCTCAGTGTTGGTCTGTTCTGCTGGTAGATCTAGCACTTAGCAGCAACTATGGCCAGGTCAGGTTTAATGAGAGGTAGTCCATGTTGTCAACCCTATGCTTAATCTCTACCTCTGCTACCATGGCCATTTTGTTCATGGGACCTTTGGGCAATGACAGGAATGGCTGGGGAAAGAGGCTGACTGTTTAGAGAATGAGCCGTCCTATCTACTTGATTATTGAACTCCTCTGCTGAAGTCACCTTTTAATAAGCTTTTATATGAGACAAAAATGTTTTCAAATTCTTCACTCACTTGAAGAAATGTGTCCAAATACTTCTCCAAATGTCTTTCTCACCAATTTTTCCAATAATTCTCTTTCCAAGTTCTTGACTATTCACCCAATCCATTGACTACAGCTCATTAATCCACAAACAAATGAATATCTAGTCATTTCCCCTTTATGATGGTTTGAATAAGAATGGCTACCATGGGCTCATATATTTGAATGCTTTGTCACCAGGAAGTGACACTATTTGAAAGGATTAGAAAGATTGGGAGGTTTGGTCTTGTTAGGGGAAGTGTGTCACTAGGGGTCAGCTTTAAATTTTTAAAACTCCATGCAAGGCCTAGGCTAGCCCTCCCTCTTTGCCTAGAGATTCGGATGTAATTCTTCACTATTGGGTCAGCATCTTCCTCATGCTGCAATACCCATGATGACAATGAACTAAACCTCTAAAACAGTAATCAAGCCCTCAATTAAATATTTTCTTTCATAAGAATTTCCTAGGTCATGGTATCTCTTCACAGCAATAGAAAAGTAACAAAGACATCCTTCCAAGCAAAATTAAATGTCCATATGTACTTCCTGAAGTTTTACTATGAAGGGAATTTTCCCTTTACCATTGTCTTTCAGAGTTATCTGAGAAAGGGATTGTAATGTTGTAGCTGTCTACTTCTGAGTAGTGCCTACATAGTGTGAACCACCATTAAAGTGGGGTCTAGTCTTCTCTTCCTCAGTATCATAGGACATCATACTCCATGAGGCTATAGGTGCATGCTTAGGAGCAGATGGCATTTTAACAGGAGTTGAAACCAAAGGCATTTGGGCAACTTCTTTATGTAACTTCCTTGTGCCTTTAGGACCTGCTCAGGTCTGATCACATATATACAACTTCCATTTGATAATGGATTTCTGCTGTTCACATACTACTTTATGGCTTGGTAGATCAGATAATACTCTGGTCATGATGGATAGCTCAGGTCACATGGTAACTTGGTGGTCCATTGTCATAATTCATTTTCCACTAAGGTCCAATAGGTGGCCAAGATCTGTCTCTCAAAAGAAGAATAATTTGTTTGCAGATGGTAGTAAATCCTTGCTCCAAAACCCCAATGGTCTTCTTTGTGATTTATCACTAGGGGACTGCTCAAGGCTCCAAAAGTATCTCTATCTATTACCAACACCTCAGGCCCATTGGGTCTGATGGATCATATGGCCCAAGCAGGAGAGGACCTATCAGCAGCCTGGACCTGTTGAAGAGCCTTCTCCTGTTCCAGACCCAATTCAAAGATAGTAGCTTTCTGAGAGTCACTTGGTTTATGAGCCAGAGTAACACACCCAAGAGGGCAATGTGCTGTCTCAGAATCCAGACAGGCCCACAAATCATTGTGCTTCTTTCTTAATAATAAAAGGTGCACTGTCATCCTTTACATTGGAAAGAATATCTCTGCATGCCCCACACTACTGCACTTACAGAAATTTCACTTTAGATCAAAAGTCCTTTAATTTCTGTTAGATTTAGTTCCCTTTCTCTGGTGTATATATTCATTACCAACAAGTTCAAAAGGGTTGCTACCTCCTGCTTACTTAACTCAATCGGCAGAATGTCATCAATATAGTGCACCAGTGTGATATTTTGTGGAAGAGACAGATGGTCAGGATCCCTTTGAGCTTAAGTTATGACATAGGGCTGGAGAGTTAATAAACTTTTGAGGTAACACTGTAAAGGTATACTGCTGACCTTGCCAGATGAAAGCAGATTGCTTCTGGAGGTCCTTATGGACAGAAAAAGGCATTTGCTAGAACAGTAGCTGTATACCACGTACCAGAAGCTGTATTTATCTGATAAGTAAGGACACCATATTTGGTACAGCAGCTGCAGTAAGAGTTGCTTTGTAATTAGGTTTGCAGTAGTCAACTGTCATTCTCCATAATCCACTGGTTTTCTTCACAGGCCAGTTAGGAGGGCTAAAGGGAGATGTGGTAAGAACCACTACCCGTCTTTCCAGTACTTGATGGTGGTCCATTTCTGTTTTCCTCCAAGGATGTGATATTGGTTTTGGTTCGCTATTTTCCCTGGTAGAGGCTGTTACTTTGAGAATGGGGATGGAAACTTGACAGGCCATGAGTGGGGAGGTTATGAGGCCAGATGTGGGCTCAGTAAGGTCCTAGGGAGTGAGGGCAGCTTCCTTGGTGAGCTTATCAGTCTGATTGTTGGAGAGGGAAAAGTGCTGTACATCTCCTTGGTCTGGATTTGGGCCACATGAATAATGAAAGTTCCTCCCCCCAAAGGCCAAATTGGTTCATAGATGCTCAAGATACCCCCCTTTGAAGCTGGCTGTGCCATCATCCAGGTACACCCTCACTCTCTACACTCTTAACATTGTTATTGAGGCTAGACCCCCTTCCCCTTCACACCACCTCAAAGCAGAACTCACAGCCCTAATGCAAGCCTCTTCCAACTCCTAGTGAGGATACCAAAGTGATAAAGACACCCAACAAAATTTACAGTCTTGAGAAGACCAAAAAATTAGGTCTTCCCACCCTTGACTTCTCCTTTCTGAGTTCTGAACACCAATGTCCTGGCACACAGTCTGCTCCCGCGGAGAGATTACAGCTGCTTGTTATTTTGCTAAAAGAGCAGCTCTGCTTCTGGACAGGTCCATCTTCTCATTCTTTTATCTCCACATGCCTAAACTAATCCTGATCCAAAAGGAGGCAACTCCAATGGCTTCCACTGAGCCTTTCCAACCACAATATCCCTCATGCCACAGGTCAGGGAACATCCAGTCTCATGAACTGAAACTACAAAGTTTGGAGCTTGTTTGATGAGAGACAGCCATTGTTGGACTACGTGGACCACAGCCTATAAGCCACTCTAATAAACCCACATACATAACATATCAGTTCTCCTTCTTCAGAGAACTCCTGACTAATACAGACTGAGGTTCCAGGAGTGATTCTAGAGAAACAGAATTGTACAGTTGAGTTACTTAAGTACCTGAATCAGGTTTTCTAATTTGACGACATCTGTTATTCCAGAAGGCTTGCCTAGTTGTGTGGAGAGCCCTAAAACTCCATGGCATGAGCTATTTATGGAACGTACCAAGATAAATTTATTTGACTGTACTGGTTCACCTATTGTAAAGAGCAAGGAATTTAGCAACTCTTTACATAAAACCTCTGACAACTTGTGAAAAATAATGGTGCTGGCTGGTTGCCTCTAGCATCTTGGGATAAACTGATTAAGAAAAAAAATGAGCTCCATAATAAAACAACTAACTTGTAATCTCAGAATACAGTGGCAAAGGAGAAGGGTAAACTCAGCTATATAACTAACTAGTTCCAGATTCACGTAAACAGTCTGAAGTTTTCTAAGTGCGCCCTGAAAGAGAATCTCTCTCTGGCAGCCAAAGGGCTCAAGTTGCAAAGAATCAAACCTGATTCCTCATTAGAAGATTGGCTGTCCTACAGTCCCTCCCTAGGGGCTACTCTTGTGCGTGTGTGTGCGTGCGTTCGTGCATGCGCGCGCGCGTGTGTGTGTGTGTGTGTGTGTGTGTGTGTGTGTGTGTGTGTGTGTTTGAGTGTGTGTTTGACGTAAGGACACTGACTGGTAAGGAGTGAGACCCTGTAACTTGGGATAGAAATGTATGAGCACACTAACGAGGTGGAGGACTTTGAACTCTCAGAGTCTAAGGGCTTTGTGTTATCTAGAAGAGCAGCCTCTCCACCCTTAGCAGAGAATGCCATCCCCCATCCTGTGATAGTTTTGTTGGTTAATTTAATCCTTTATTATCTGACAAACTCTGTGTGACTTCACCCAAATGAAATCCCAGGCAAGACAATGCTGCTGTCCCTCAGGGCACCCCTAGACCTATAACCAGATTTAAGGTTAAGCAGGTTCCTAGAGAGGAGAGAGAAAGTGTAGTCCATGAGGAAATGTGTGATAGCATTATTCAGCTTAATGAATTTTCTAGTTCACTGAAGCAGAAGTCTGAGGAATATATGTGGGAATAGATATTAAGGGTGTGGGACTAATAGTGGAAGGGACGTAAAGTGGATCAGACTGAGTTTGACAAAATATACCAACCAAGTGGAGATCCTAGGTCTAATATGAAAGTTGGCAAAGTTAAAAACAAGTGTCAAGAGTTTGATTAGTTGGTTGAGTCATTTGTCATAGATGGCATACTAAAAAGGAACTGGAAGTGCCTGATATTCCTGGCTTAGTATTGGTGAAGGGATATTTGAAGAGCTATAAATTTAAGGAATATAAAATTACAATGCAAGAGTGACTATGCTATGCAATATGTTTAAAACCTGATCCTCCACAAGGGGAAGGCACAGAAGACATGCCCTTTACTGGTCGTATAAGTTGTAAAATGGTGAGAGAAGCATTTTTGAAGAGCTTTCTTGTCGTCGACCGTCCTGGCTTTCATCCTCAAGTGTCTCTTCTTTTGGCTTCCTTCAGCAATGCATAGTGATATACTGAAGCCCAATGAGGGAATAGGAGACTCATAGTCTACTACTGCAGAATCCCACGGTTGCTAGCCATCACACGGGGCCTAGGGGACTGTGCTAGCTACTTTTTGCCAACTTGACACAGGCTAGAGTCATCTGGGAAGCTAGAACTTCAATTAAGAAATTGCATCCATAGTATTGTCTGTAGGAAAGTCTATGGGTCATTTTCTTGATTTATTGAAGGGTCTATCCCACTATGTGTGGTGCTAATTCTGGGCAGTAGTCCTGGGGTTGTGTTTTTAAAAGCTGAATTAACCATGGGGAACAAGTTAGTAAGCAACATTCTCTTTTTCAGTTTTTTTCTGAAAAAAAATTTCTTTTTCTGACTTCCCTCAACAATTGTCTGTGACTAGAACATGTAAATCAGATAAAGCTGTTCCTCCTGTGATTGGGCCAATGTTCCTCCATCTTGTCCCTGCTTCAGTCATCTAAAGTCTAACTTAGAGCTGCTCCCCCCCCCCATTATACCCTTCTCATGGGAAAGTCCCTTAGAAAATTATCCAACCCTGTCTCAGGGTCTTGCTGTCAAGTTGCCCCAGCTAACTGCTGCTTTTTGCTTCTGTTAAACTGCTTGCTTGCTCTGCTTCTTCCTGCAACTGGTGACCAGAATATGATTTATGCCTTTACAAGCTAACTGCAGAAGGCAACTGGGGCTTCTCTGTGAAAACTGTTTCTCTCCAGGCAGTAGCCAGTCGACTTAATAAAGACTCAAATTTGTACTCTGCTTTTATTCAATGGTCCTTGGAGACTTTGACCCATGACATCCCCTCAAGTTGCTTTGGTCATGATTTTTATCATAAAAATAGAAAGCAAACTAAGACAGGGACCTTCAGGTTTATGGTGAATGCAGGGACCTTCAGGTTTATGGTAAAACGTAGTATCTTCCTCATTTTTGATTAGACTTAATCATAAATATAGAGCTTAGTATGTACTCTACTTAATATGGAATGTGCTATTTATACAAATATGAGTTGTCTAGCAGAGTGCTGAGTGATTTGACAGCATTTGTCAATGATTTATCAGTATTTGTCTAATCAGAATCCAGTTTTGTGCAAAGCAGTCATTGTGTCTGGTTTGGTAAATGTGACTGTTCTAAAGGTCCCAACACAGTCCATTATTTGTTTTCTAGTTTGAAAAAGAAGAACGGGGACTCTAATGTTCTCCCAGATGGCTTCTGGAACTTCTGTACGTCTCGCAGCCATTAATGAAGCAGATGAGGTTGCTGATCTGAAGGAAGTGATGTCCTTAAAGAAACTCCCCAACCAGGAGGTGGTGGTGGCAGATGCCTTTAATCTCAGCACTCAGGAGGCAGAGGCAGGCAGGTCTCTAGGCCAGCCTGGTCTACAGAGCAAGTTCCAGGACAGCCAGGGCTACACAGAGAAACTCTGTCTCAAAAAAACAGAGGTGGGGGGAGAAAGAGAGAGAGTATTTAAAGTTATTCAGCACGATTCTGAGTGTTTGAGACACATTGAAGGTGGTTTGCCTATAGAAACTTGAATTTAATTAAAAGATTTAATAATGATCTCTCCACAATACATCAAGATATTGTTTTCCAGACTTTTGACTAACTCTCGTTAGTGTAGATTTTCTGGAAATGAGCTACCCTGAAATGAAGATGGAGCACTGCCAAAGTGATCATGTGCAGCTTAGAAAATGATTTCATTTATCAAAACAAAACTCATGACACCCTTCAAGTAAGAAAACAGCCAACTAACACTGACTTAGAAAGAGTGGATTGCGGATTTTCCACAGAGGCCCCCTTGCCGTGGATGATGAGGAAACATTATAACTCTGGGTGGCCTTTATCATGACACTCACTGCATTGGCTATCTGCTGTGCTGTGTGCCAGCCACAGCTGCCAGAAGCACACATCTGGGAGCATCTGAAACAGGGCAACATGTGTCAATTACTTGCCAGTTAGTTGGGGTTTTCACACAGGATTCCTTCAGCGACACCAAGTCAAGTGGCCCTGTTCCCTCACAGGACAATCCAGAGACTTGACAGAGAATAAGGGTGGGATGGAGAGAGGGCTTTAGATCCAGTTGAGAATGGAGCCAGCTGCTTTGAGAAAGAAGAGAAGCATATTCCAGGCTGAAGGACAGTGGCTATAAATGGCCTGATTCCAAGTCATTAGGGCCTGGCACACACAGAAGCAGGGACAGATGTGCCGGCAACATCAGGAGGTGGTCAGAAGTCACAGGAAAAGCATTAATGTTATCTGAGGCACAAAAGGGAAACAACGAGGTTTTCAACAAAGAAACTGCATGGATTGTCTCACCTTTGGAAAGATCTTTTGACTGACCTGTGGTGAATGGCTCCAAGAAGGGAAAAATGGAGTCAGGTTAGGTAAGGCACTCCTGCAGAGGCATTATCCAGTGAGAGGCAACGGAGGGGAGAGGTTCAGGTGAAGGGAATGACGGGAATTAGACTAACATGGGCTAAACCGACAGGGACAGGCAAACACAGTAGCTAGGGGAGTGGCTGGTGCGTCTGGATGGGGGTAGATGCATGTGCAACTTTTGCAGACATGAAGATTTGGGGAAGATTACAGAGTTGGGAATGGAGGTTAGGAGTTCTCTTTAGAGACTGTGGAGCATGACGTTTCTGTTAAAGCATGCAGATGATAAAGCAAGAAGCGGTAGAGCACACGGGTCTCCAGGACACTTCAAAGAAGCATGAGCAAAACATAGGAACCTGTGACTTAGTATACAGATGCATGCAAAAATCACAAGGCAGAATGTGGTCCTCTAGGCAGAAACGGGGTTCAGGGATGACCCAGAGGAAGGTCAATGCTTAGACACCACCTAGAGGAAGTTCTGCAAAGAAGCTCAAGAAACAGCAGCTAGGGAGTTTGGGGGAAGTTTCTAGAGATAGATTATATTCAAGCATGGTGTGGTGGAGAACTCCAGATGTTCTAGTACCTTTAGGGCACAAAATACATTTCTTTTCTTTCTCCTTTGGCTAAAAGAGGAGTCTAATGCACAAGCCCCACCCTTTACTGTCTTTCTCTGTCACCACCCACTTTGTCTATAGGAATCAAGTATAAAATGGTGCTGACCGAGAAAACCTCGCATACCCTCCAGTGCCAAGGCCTCAGAGTGGCTTTTGATCTCACTTTACACTCATATTTCAAAAAGATATTTTTATTTTGATTTCTATGTATCTTTTTGTATCTGTGGGTCACATGTATTTGACCCTTCCATTCAAAAAAAAAAAAAAAACCACATGTTTGTAAGGGTGTACATGTATACACATGCCTGTGCCCCGAGATTACAGGCACACATACCATGCCCAGGATATTTATTTTGTTTCTGGGGATCATACTCAGAGTCTGGTGCTTGTAAGGCAGGCACTTTACTGAGCGAGCTGTGTGCTCAGGCCGGCTCTTGTTTTGTTTACTGGCCATGTTCAGTCTGAGCTCCTATTGGTACTAGCTGCATCTACCTTCTTTTTCTTTTTCCCTTAATTAATTTATTTATTCACTTCACATCCTGATCACAGCCTCCCTCCCTCCTCTCCTCCCAGTCTCATCCTCACACCCTCTACTCCCCTTCTCAGAGAAGAGGAAGCACCTCCCACCTTGGGTACCATCCCCACCTTGGGATATCCAGTCACAGCAGGAGTAAGCGCATTATCTCCCACTGAAGCCATACAGGGCAGGCCAGCTAGAGGAAGGGGATGCAAAGGTAGGCAACAGAGTCAGAGACAGCTCCTGCTCCAATTGTCTGGGACCCACATGAAGACCAAGCTGCATATCTGCTACATATGTATGTGGGCCTAGGTCCAGCCCCAAATGCTCTTTGGTTGGTGGTTCAGTCTCTGTGAGCCCCCCTAAACTCAGGTTAGTTGACTCTGTAGGTCTTCTTGTGGTGTTCTTGACCCGTCCAGCTCCCTCACTCATTCCCCTGACTCTTCTACAAGACTTGCCGAGCTCCATCTAACGTTTGGCTGTGGCTCTCTGCATCTGTGTCACGCAGCAGCTGGTTCTAAACATCAACTTCTATCCACTTCTCTTGGTGCTATCACCCTGCCCCAAACTATTACCTTCTCTTTACTAGGCAAAATCAAGAGGAACATGCAAACGCTCGTGCATTCACACACACACACACACACACACACACACACACACACACACTCGCACGTGCAGAGTCTTAAAGTTCTCCCAGGAAATGGGCCTAAGTGACCACCAGTAGGTTAAGTAAACAGCAATACTCCCAGGTATTGAAGTGCTCAATAGGCAGCAAGAAAAAAAAATGGTGCAAATACTCTAATTCTGATATAAATGGTCTCTATGGCACAAAATAAAATAAGGCAAGTATGACTATTGTGTCACTATTTATAAAAGAAGAGAGAAGGAACAGGCGCACATTTCATTGTAAGAAATCCCAAGAACCTATCCAAAAGGCACTCAGTTTCTGAATTTGCTGTTGTTGTTTGTCTTTTTGTTTCATTTTTTGAGACAGGGTTTCTCTGTGTAGAGCTGGCTGTTTTGGAACTTGCTCTGTAGATCAGGCTGGCCTTGAACTCTGAGATCCACCTGCCTTTCTGACTCTAAAAGCCACTGGGATTAAAGGCATATGGCACCACTGCTTGGCAGTTTCCAAATTTTCAGTACTGTGACTGTTAAGCACTTGTATTATACGTTCAACGAAGTTTTCCACACGAACAAGATAATTAACTCTGATGCCACTTCCCTCCTCACTCGACAGAAAATCTAGTCTCCTCTCCCTTGAGGCCCCACAGCCCGGCCCACCACCTCCACTTTATCTTCTTGCACCATCTCCCTCCAATCGAGCTATCCTGACCTCCTCTTTTTGAAAAAGGAAGGTTTTACTTTAATTTTTGATTCTGTGTGGGTGTCAGTCTGTAGTTGGGTTTCTGTCCAGGGAGTCTAGGAGAGCACCATCAGATTCCCTGGACCTAAAGCTCCGGGAACTTGTGGGCCACCTTGTGTGGGTGCTAGGCAGAGAACTTAGGTCCTCTGGAAGAGCAGAAACTAATCCTGGCAGCTAAGCCCCCTCTGGCCTCTTCTTGGCCCTCCGCATGTCAAACTGAGATCTGTTTGTCCTGCCGGTGCAGGTACTCTGATGGCCCTGGGTAGCAGATAACCGTTCTGCTACAGGGTCTGCTGGGAGGTCACTTCCTCAAGGAGCTCTTCCCAGAACTCAGTTTAATGTGCTGCCCCTCATTCCCACCACAGAAAAACCCACACTCTCCCGTCTTCACTTCGATTGCTCTGTCTGAAATCATGCCTTTTATCTGCTATTCATATGTTTATCCTGTCCCCATGCCTGGCTCACATTACACAACAAACATGTTAATGAACAAGTGACATTAACACTGACACCTCAGTGGTGGCCTTGTAGTCCTAGCTAAGATTGTTACTTTACCGTTCACAGTAGCCATACACAGAGAGGGCAGACTGAATTCTGGCTTTGCTTGTTTGTTTGTTTGTTTGTTTGTTTGTTTAGCTCCATGACTTTGGGGAAGTCGGAAAGCGCTGTAGGTTTGGTGAAAATCCAGTGAAATCTGAGGTAGGAAGTCCCAGTTCTAGCAGACCTCCCTGGGTTCGAGCTAGACAAAAAGTGCACCGCATTGCATAGTTAAGACTGAGAAGCCAGGCCAGTCAGGACAAGTGGCCCGCCTGACGTCACATCTCCTGGGAAGCAGAGGGCTACACTTTCAGGGTTCTCGCTCCATTTGAGTGCACAAAGGACAGTCAGCTTTTTCTCCTTTTTGCTTTCTAACTGGACAAGAGTCCTCCCACTCCCAACCCCGCACCACACCCCCCTTGATGGGATTAGAGTCTATACTTTATGATCAACCACCTAATGGGTTCCCTCCTTAACCACTGTAATGGGTTCTCTCCTTCCTGGGGATTGGTACTTTACCTTTGGATTTTATCTTTTGTGAGTGTTATGTTTTAGCTGAGAAAATGGCACAGCGAGTTCCAAACAACACCATCACATTAAATGCCGTGCCACACTGACTCGGGCCACTGCTCATCTCTGTTTCTTAGGAGGAATAAAACGGTTGATTAGTTGTTGCCTCTGCCCATTTATTTGTTTAAAAAAAAAAGAAAAACACCACTAACACTTACAGCCAGAATCGAATCTGCATTCTAAGCACTTAAGTACAAAGCCATTTTCCAGACATCTTGTTGATGTTTTATTTCCCCCATTTAGACTGCAGCCTGCAGGGACAGCGGCTGGATTTGTAACGATCTGGAGAAAATTTGACAGCAGATCTCACTGTCGCTCACACAGCTATCAGCACTACCAACCATCTCAAAGCACCTACATCTTTAGCGGGATACAATTTTTTGAAGATGGTTAAAAAAAATTCTACTTTCTTGCACCAGTTATTACATAGCGTTTGATCTCACTTAGCTCTGTGTTGGCTTCAGGATGTCATGGCCATAAACCACAGGGAAAATGAGGATCAAAGTGGCCCCAGACTGCCTAAAGTCATACCAAGAGTGACCCTCGTCTCCGCCTAAAGTTGGGCTCTATCCATGCTATCCTTGGGTAAGGTCCAGTGTTACTATAAATAGTCCACCAAACGGTCCTTCTCTTAGAGCTTCTGAATCCGAGCTACAGCGTCATACTGGGGAAGGCTGAAATGCAGAATCTAAGCAAGTGAATCCCAACAGGCCCTGAACGAGCAACTCCCCAGTGATGCTCAGCTACTGACATTTGAAAAGCTTTTACTTTGACAAATTATGCACTCCATTTCCTCTCCCATCTTCCGCCTGTGAAGCAGCAATCAGCTTTGTCATTCGTTCTTCAGGAAACCAGCCAGATTGTGCCAAGATAGAAACAGAACTAGAGAATTCTGTTTCTTACAGAACCTGGAAACAAAGCTGGGCTGAGCCTTTTTTGACTTGCAACCTGTTTTCTATATGTAGAGAAAGCCCCTGTGGGCTTGAAGAGGATGGGGCTGGAGGAAGGTATGCCAACTGCTGCCACTGACTGCTAAGGAGAGAGGACTAGTCCTGTCTATAGCTTTGCACATATGGTTTCATCCAATCTACACAGGTCTGCTAAACAGCTATAGCCTCCAGGCTTCCCATGTTTCTGGTGAGGTACAGGAGATGAAAAAAAAACTATCTTCATTTAAAATAAACAAAAGAGCCCAGAAACACAGTGATCATAAATAAATAAATTTAATTAAATACAGAGACTCAGACTACACAGCTTAGCCAAGACCCACAGCCAGGTTTCTCTGCTGATTTCATTTTCACATCTGAATTCCAAGATCCACCTCTTCCCCATTCTTCTCTGGGTAGATCATCGTCCAGGTTCACGGTCGCCCACTGTGTCAAGGTCGCCCACTGTGTCAAAGCTCGGGCTCTCAGTTTTGAAGGAGAATGGCAACTGTCGTGATGGGTTCAAGTCAGACATGGCTCATGCAGCATCGACGCTCAGGCGCCCACTTGGGTTCACCTTCACTGGCAGGCATTGAGAAAGCAGAGTCTTGTCCTTGTCCACGGAGGCTGAGGGACACGGGTGGCTTGTAATCTATAACTGCCATACAGAAGTAAGCAATATGACGTAAGCGGTATGAAGTTTATCCACTGAAATGTGGAGATACGTTCTTTTCTAAGAGCAGCCTGAGAGTAGGTGAAAATCTCCCTTCCTTTCTTCTTCCCGTCTCTCTCCCTTCCTCCTCCTCCCTTCTGCCACCACCTCCTCCTCTTCTTCATTTTTAATTTTGTTTTTTGTTTTTCTTTCCTTATGTATCCCTGGACATCCTGGAATTCAGTAGATAGACCAGGTTGGTCTTAAACTCACAAATATCTGCTTGCTTCTGTCTCTTTCGATTGGAATTTTTCAGAGAAAACTAAAGAAAAAAATGGACCCTCTGAAAAGCACAGCAATAAGAGACTTTGACAAAGGCAAGATGGAGGGTCTCATATTTTCAAAGCCTTGAAGCCTGCAGATAGCTGAGCAGCCAGTGGGTCAAGGAGGACAATTTTTCCTTCTGGTGGTTCAGATCCAGGCTTGGAAAGATCCCTGTTGCCCCTGATTGGTAGGACTTCTTTTTCTCAGGTGATGGTTTTGGATCTGTCCATTCATTGGCTCATCATCCATAGATAATTTCATTCATTCATTCATTCATTCATTCATTCATTCATTCATGCCACTTGTTTTATACCCAGCACTGGACATTAGCAGTGTACATTCAGATAGCCTAAAAAGACAGATCAGTGGTCAGGCGTAGACAAAACAGGAGGAATACATTGTGTTTATAGAGCACTTCCTATAATACTGTTTCCTCAACTACACCACTTCTGTCCATTCATTCTCTCTCTTCTTATGGGGTCTTATGTGCAAGTTGATGATAACTAGGGAAGAAGGATGGAGGAGAAGGAAGAAGGCACTGGTTACAGGTGGAGACCCAGGGAAGGAAACTCAGACGGAGTGTGTATGAGGTCTGAGAGTGATTATGACTGTGCTGAGCTGGTACCAATACTCTAAAGGATTCAGAACAGGAGGCTGGCATGGGCCAGGCTACATCAGAGTACTCCCAACCTATGAAGGATGAGCAGATGCCTCTCTTTGTACCCTTTATCCCATTTTACTCTGGAAGGCTCACCAGACTCTTTGGGAATACTTTGCTTAGATTGTCCTGAACCCAGTTGAATGCCTTAATGCAGATTCAAGCTCAGACACCACCCAGCCAAACACACAGCTTTCCTTCTTTACTCTACTTTGCATGTCACCCAGAAGCAAGAGCAACACATGCAGAACCTGAAGCCACACGGGCTCCTTCATAGTATGATCTGAGAGGTTTTAGGTGAGGGGAAAATCCACATTTTCACAGGGAATCCTCATTTTTAACAAGTACCCAGGTGATTCTGATAAAGGTTGCCCACTCTACCTCAAGTACCAATGAAGAGTTTAACACTCCTGAAAACTCATCATGACCCCAGAATAACCAGAGCTAAGATTAATACTGATCATCTCCTGTGCATCAGGTACTCTTCTGAAGGAAGCTGGAGTACCTCAATCTTCCTCTTGGATCCAGGAGAAGTCACCATTATCTTCCATCTCATCTTATAACTTATTATAATATGCTATATTAGAGATACACGTCATAAGTCAGGGAAAGGGAGCAATGTGAACTGAGGCAGAGAAAATGTTCTCTGATAGAATAATTGTAGTAGGTTGACCTCTGGGGCCTGTGAGCTCTCCAAACATGAATGTTTGGCCAGATTCGCAGTGCCAGGCATGTATTTCCTCTTGTGGAGCAAACCTTAAATGTAAGCAGAAAGTGATTGGTTACTCCCCATAACACCCATGCCTCTATGCATGGCGTATCTTGCCACACCGATGAAATGGAAGTTTCTGGATATGTCATGTGATGCAGACTCACACAGTGTTTTGCTAAGACAGATTTGTGTGGTGTTTTGCTGATGCTGAGGCAAGACCCGTGGGAGGACACGTGATGTTTGGAGCGAGTATAAATAGGACTCAACGACAGTGACTGTGTGATCACATAGCTTTAACGCTTCGCTGGTCTCAAGTCTTCATCTTCACTGATCTTTGCTTTGTTGAGAGAGGCACGGCAGAGAACTTCTCCTGGCATCCCAGCTGGCTCTGGTCACTCCCTGACAGACTTATGCCTCTGTGGAGGCCTGGCAGTTTCTGCTGGATTGTGCCAAAGTGGCTGCTGATTAGTGTTTGGTATGCTGACACTACTGAACTGGACTGCTGGTATCCTGACAAATGAAGACTGGAATTGCCCCTCAAGGAACTACTTCTAAACAGGTCCACATCTCCTTGTCCTATTGCCATCTTTTCTCCTCTTCCTTTGAACAGTGGGCTAGATGGGGGTTGAAGCATTTGAGAATCCTTATTAAAAGTTGGTTTTTAAAACTCTAAGCCTACATGCCAGTAATTATTATAGTTCACAGGGTTCACAGCTGCAAAAGACTGTTATGACTTTTCTCACTAGAAGCCTGTGTATCATCTTCCAGCACTGGCAGGACTAGCTATCAGGAAAGAAGCTTCCAAATCAGTACCAGCTTGATTTTTCCATTACTTAGGAGCAAAGTGTATGGTGTCTTTAGCAACAGGGACTCACTATCCAGCTCATACCAACAGCAGCAGCAATTACCTGAATTGTTTTGGGGATCTCTCAGGAGGCTCCAACTCCTACCAACAACTAAAGTGTCTGGGGGGGGGGTGTTCATTACCTGGCACTGGGCTTTTTATTTGACAATTTCTGGTTTGTGGGAGGAGCTTATGTAGGGTAACTCCAATTAAATCTTTTTATGGAAGAGTGTGTGTATATATATAATAGGCCTCCATATGGCTTTTCCAAACATACAGAGTCAATACCCTAAAACTGCTGATGGCCAGGTTTGACTGAGAACATCTGGGTACAGTGCTAAATGGCCCCTCAAAACACTGAGGAATTCAATTCAATCCTGAGTATCATTTAAAACAAACAAACAAATACTACTGGAGCCAGGGATAGAGGGACAGATGCTGCCTGGGTTGGTAGGGAAAATTGGTTAAAGAGATCTTGGGGAAGACTAGAACTCCCAAAGTAGAAATCATTCCATGGAGAAGGTGAGAAAGGGTATTACAGAAAAAAAAAATATCACTCCAGTAGCTCTTACAAAGACTGGACAAGCAGAACAGTGGGTGTGTGGTCTGTAGGCTATGTGGTTTGGGGATTGTTTGTTTGTTTGTGTTTGTTTCCTGATGTTATAAGAGATTCCCTGAGACTGAGTAACTTATTAAAAGCAAAGCAATTCATTAAGAACTTAATTGTCTTGTAAGTCTGGAGGCTGTGAAATTCAAGAACATTCTACTTTCCTCTACTGACAATATTCATACTGACCATCCCATGGTAGAAGGTAGAAGGGCAAGAGATGGCAAGAGTGAGAGAAGAAAGCACTCATCGATATGACACGCCCACTCAGCAATAACTGATCTACTCCTTCCTCAGTGACACTAATCCATCTGTGTGGGCAGAATCCTCCCAAGTCAGACCACAGCAGCTTGAACACATGCATATACGAGAGAGAGGTGGCCAGGGTGGACTCTAGAACACATGTTCTAGACTAGGCTATGACCCAGCTAGAATAATGACTACATATAGTTTCTGAACTCACAGATTCTTTTGGTAGTGGTGTTGGGGGAGAGAGGGTATTGACTAGAAATCAAGCCTGTTCATCATGGGTTTTTTTTCCATGAGAATTCTGAGGTACAGAGAAAAGGAATTCATTTGAGCTTATACCATTGTTTAGAAACACAGAGAGAAGCCCTACCCTGCTTCTCACACACGAGCCCTTTCTACCCAAGAAATGAGAGGGAAGAGAATTAGCCATGACTGAGCTAGGCCTTGAGCCACACAGTTGGTCCCTATGCTTTTGTTTCATCTGTGGTGTAATCAGGAAGAAAGGAGAAAGGCTGTAATATCTAAACAATGTCTAAACAAAATGAGGAGGTCTGAGAAAGGTGCCTTATTTCAGTGACAGTTGGAGAAACCTTGTCGGAGGAGTGATTTTAAAGCTGTCAGTCAGTGGTTCTTAAACCATGGTCACAGGCCAGCATCACCATCTCCTGGAACATGTAAGACATGCTCTCAGGCCCCACCACAGACCATCACTCCTGTGTAAGGAGAACCTCTGGATGAAGCAACTAAAGTGTGGATGAGGATGTGTGCCCTACAATCCCCAGGTTAATCTTCAGCACATCCCCCAACCTTGAGTTTTCTAGAGATGATGAGCCATCTCTCCATACCCCTGGAGATATCTCTTAATCTTCCCGACCTCTCTGACTTATTCTGTATCTAACCAATAGGTTAGCATAAGAGAATGGAGGGAACAGAAGACTGGATTCAAAAACGTGTTTCTGTTTTCAAAACAATACATTTGAAGGCAGGAGAACCTCCTCCAGACACATCCTAAGCACATCCTGCTTGATCCAAATGAAGGGTTGGAGAATGGGCTTAAGTGACTTCTACAGCCACTCATTTCTACTTCGCTGTCTCTGCATCCAAGCTTCCTGGAGGACTTCCGAGAGATGCTTTCACACCGTTTCAAGCACAGCAGCAGAGCTTAGTAGCTGCCCAGTTTCTGGCTCTCCAAGGCTCTAGTACAACCCTCCCTGCTCTCCCTTACACCATGGCTGAACTATTCTAGCCTCTCTCTTGGGAGAGGGGGTCTTTCAACTCCTCCACAAGAGGTGGAACTGGCCCTTTGGTAGGCCTGGGTACCTGTGGCTGGCAAGTAAACTGAAAAAGGCCACACCAGGGTTGATAGGTAAAAGCCAGTTGACAGATAAGACTGGAAGATCCTTCCTAGCTGGACTTCATAAAACAAATGAAGCATGTTCAAGAAAAACTCATAATATACAAATGTGTGGCAGACGGGCACTGCACAGGTGGCCTGCAAGGGCTCATGGTCTAGCACATGCTTAGCCGTATCTTCACAAGCCACTCCCATTATGGAGATCAATTTTCCCTTTTTTTATTTATTTTTTTTATTTTTGGTGTTGTTGTTGTTTTTTCGAGACAGGGTTTCTCTGTGTATCTCTGGCTGTCCTGGAACTCACTTTGTAGACCAGGCTGACCTCAGAAATCCGCCTGCCTCTGCCTCCCAAGTGCTGGATTAAAGGCATATGCCACCACCACCCGGCCACTTTTCCCTTCTTAATGAACTGTCTCTTTCTGTTTCTAACCATGAATCTGTGGTCCAATTCTTTACTCTGGAACACAAGAACATGGGTGTGGAGATAAATCCATGCCTGTAACACTCATGCCTCCAAAGCAGGGGTAGTTCTGTCACTAAGCCAGATGCAGCACACTAGCCCAAACCTGGGATATGACAATTCTGGCTAAAATGGCTACTTACTAACATCCCATACTTTGAAAGAAATCCGAACTCCTGAATAATAGAACAAAACCCCGTAATGCTAAATTAAATGACTTTAAAGTTTCCATTTGACATTATCCAGGTTGAGCAATAAATCCTACATGATCACTATTGCTAACACAAAAAAAAACACCTCTTACAGGACGGCAACGGCCCAAGACTATAAAGGAAGGATCAAGGGAACTGCAGCCAGAGATACCTCAGAGGAGGACTGCTGCAGCTGACTCTCTCCCCACTCTCAACTTGGTGCCACGAAGCCGGCTGTCCCACCACCAACCTTAGTAAGAATTTATTACCCTGACAGTTATTAGGCCTTACTTGGTCTTATACAGATCCTCCCTGCAACCTTACAGCTCCTGAGCATACAGATGAAGCATCTTCCAACACCCCTGTCATGGCCAATTGTACACAGCCACCCTAACTTTGACCCAAGAACTCTAGCACATCCCCAGGGGCATAAATAACCCTTCCTTCCTCCCCCCCTCCCCCATAAATGAACCAGCTCTCTGGAGCTATTCCTGTGTGTATTTACTGTCTGTGAAATCATTGTCAACTGAGACTGAGCTCAGCACCCACCAGTGCCCAGTTAAGCTTCCCTTCCTCCAGTTCAGCTTGGTACACAACGGACTGGACTACCCTGGGGGGTTGGGGGTGAGGATCGGACTCAGGACATGATTTGTTCTAGTGCTAAAATTAGACAATGATCCAAGAAGAAAGATTCAGGTCTCCCCAAATACCATATTCCAGTGGAGTAGCAATTTCATGAGCTCTTTATAGTAACAGAACAAAGAAAGCCACAAATAGAGACACTTTAGTTACATCAGTGGTAACAGGACCATGGCAAGACGGGAGAAGTCTGCTGTCAATGCTCTGACAACATTCTTGGTCCTTAGACTAGGGAGAAGCAGAGGTTCTGTTAAGTTAGTACAGTTCCTATTGTCATACCTAAGCAGTGCCGATCAGGTGTGGTCCCACCCACTCACTGTCTGGCCTCCAGACTGTGTCTTGCAAGGCAGTCTGACAAAAAACGTCAGAGCCATGTGGAATCTCTTTCCAGGGGACAAGTCCCCACCCACCAGGTACCATCTACCTCCTCCCTAACTGTACCTCACCCTTATCTTAGCTCTTTATATCTCCCAAGGTGAGTTTCTCAGGAACTCCCAATCCCTTGGTAAATCGTGCTTCAGTAACTTGACAGTCAAAGAGAGAGGCAGGAATCTCTCTATACCTCACTAACACCAGGGCAGCTTCGAGTAGAACACACATAAGGGTGGGCAGGCTACTTAGTGAGTTAGGATTAAGAGTCCAGAAATAATCCTTTCCTTTCTAACACTGGATCTAAGATCATTCAGTGAGGGAAAGAATCATCTTTACAACAAATGCTCAGGAAGTCAACGAGTCCCCATGCAAAAGAGTAAGCTGAGCCTCTAACTTACACCATCTACCAAAATTCACCCAAGTGTCCCACATAGAAGCTTTCCATGTAAGACTCATATAGTAGAGTGGGTGAGATGGTACGGCACGTAAAAAGTACTTGTGCAAGCCTGATTACCTCTGTGGAAGGAGAGAACTTTTCTCCAGAAAGTTCTCCTTGGGCTGTTAGATATGGGGCCTGCTAATTTAAGACCTGGAGAATTTAAGGCCTGGAGAAATCTGGCTGCCTCCTAAGCCCCATGCTGTGGCAGGGCTGCAAGCCCAGACACCTCTCCCCAGAGGAACCAGTAAACAAACACTTCTCCAGCAGTGATGGACTGCTACTGAAGTGTAACGTGAATAAACCCTTTCCTCCCCAGTCTGCCTCTGCCGGATGATGTTTCTCACAGCCATAGGAACCCTAAGACATGCTGCAAATCACAGTCATGTGTGTCAGCGTTGTTCCCCCACCCCAAGGTTCCTCTTTCCTAATTTCTGCAGTTACTCCAAGCTCTATGCTCGCATTTGAGGAGATGGAGCTAGGAACCTCAGGTGAGAGAGAGCATGCAACCTTTGACCTTCCGGAGCTGTTACCCCACCCAAGCTTATCTTTCCTAGGTCCACTCATTTGCCTACAAAGCTCATGATTATTTTTCTTCACAGTTGATTTTTCTTACACAGTGTGCATGTACATTTTCATTATCTGTTTATCAGCTGGAGAAAACTCACGTTTCCGTTTCCTAGCTGTTGTAAAAACAGAGCAGCAGTGAACATGGCTGAGAAAAGGTCTGAGGAGTAGGGCGTGGAGGGCTTTGGGCGCATGTTAGGAGTTGAAAAGATTTTTCGTGCGCAGCTTGGAACGGATAACGCTAGACCAAACGGTTCCACGAGGGTAGGTTTATTCAGGAGATAGGGAACAGGAGAGAGAGAGCAGAGAAGTAGAGAAGTAGAGGCCGGCCATGACCACGTGGAGAGGGGGGAAGGGTAGGGGTGAGGGGAGAGAGTGGACAGCGAACCTGCAGGGGTCAAGGGACCAAGAGAGAGAGAGGAGGGGGCAAGCAGCCCCTTTTATAGTGGGCAGGCCTACCTGGCTGTTGCCAGGTAACTGTGGAGAGGAGCATACCTGGCAGTTGCCAGGTAACTGTGGAGGTGGAGTTTAGACAGAATACTAACAGGAGTAGCATAGCTGGGCCACACTGTAGATGTAGTTTTGAGAATTCTCCTCGCTGGCTTCCAGCACAGCTGGGCCAGTTAGCAGTTTCACCAATAGGAGTGACTGAGGTTTCACTTTTTTGTTACTTTTTTGTTGCTGTGATAAAACACTACAACAGGTGCCTTAAGGAAGAGTTTATTTTAGCTATGGTTGCCAAGGCGTGACAACCTGTGATATGAGAAAGGAACATGGCGGCCAGAGCAGGATGCTGAGAAGATGCATTCTTTACCACAAGCAGAAAGGAGAGATATGGAACTGGAAATGGTAAGAAGTCTTTACCATCCCACAGGTCCCCTCCAGGTCCCCTTCCTCCCATTAGGCTGCACCTCCCAAACCTCCCTTGAACATCGCTACCAACTAGGAACCAAGTGTTCAAGCATCTGACCCTACAGAGAACATTCTTGTACAAACCACTAGACACCAAATTCCATGTTCCAACATGTCAGCAGTTTCATGAACTTCTTATAGCAACAGAACAAAGAAAGTCATAAATCAAGGAAGTTGCCAAACACGTAGGTGGGAACATTAAGCAGGTAGGTTAAGGTAACGCAGGAAAAGCTCAGCTTTGGCCTCCGGTGTCCTCTGATGACAGTTTTAGCTTTGAGGATGGTTAGAAACTGGTGCTTGGTACATTCCAAAGGATTTGCCTAATGTTACAAAACTGCTAGGTCAGGTACAGAGAGGAGGGCAATAAATGGCTATTAAGGGGACTAAAGAGGCCCAAGATAATTAGGCTTTAGACTTGCAACATTCCAAAGTCTCCTCAGTGAATGGTATTCCAATCAACCAACCAACCAATCAATCAATCAATCAATAACTTTTGCAGAGGATTCAGTGAAAGCCCCAACTTTTTTTTTTTCTGGGAACTTTAGTTCACAGACACAGATGTACGGAAACACCATAGGGAAATCTATTACATTGTATGTTACCTAACAAATCAGTTAGGAAATATTTTTTAGAATCTCAGACATGATGATGATGATGACGATGACGATGATGATGACGATGATGATGATGATAAAAAGCACTTGTAGCTCCAGGATGGCTTGGTGGGTGCAGTGGGACAGTCATCAGCTCTGTGCTCTCCCTGCCGGTCAGATGCCTGGTGCCAGCCCTGTTGGAGGTATGAAACAGTGTCCACCACACCTACTGAATTAGCAAGCCCAATTCCCTCCTCCTCCAGCCCCGAGAGAGGCTAGCTGGAGCTGCTTTGGAAGAGGGTCTCTGAATTCCAGAGTAGTGAGAGTGCTCCAGGAGGATGTGCCATTGATCTCCATGGGAACACCTTGTGTTTGAAACCAGTATTCCAGACAAGGGCTGGCTTTGGAAGAGAAGAGTATGGTGCTGCAATAAACTGGCTCTTCAAGACCTGCCCTTCTAATGACTGACAGGACCAAGAAAATCAGCACAGAGGAGGGAAGTGGGGTGGGGGTAGGAGATTGGTAAAATGAAGGTATGAGCAAAGAGGGAGGGAAGTGGAGAGTGGGTAAAACGAAGGTATGAGGACACGTATGTATGAACATACCATAATGAAGCCTATCACTTTGCTAACTTTAAAAATTGGCAAATTGAAATAACAACAGTGTGTTATTTAACAGTCATCACACACACACACACACACATACACACACACAAATCATGACAACAATGATGCATTATGCAGGAAGTGGTATAACTGGAGCCAAGCCAGATCACACTATGTTAGTGTGCAGCTGGGGATGTGGCTGAGCTGGTATTATGCTTGCCTAGATGCACAAGGCCCTGTAACTTCTGTTCCAAGGGGATCGGTGCCTCTGGCCTCTGCAGGTACCAACACTCTCTCATATATGTGCACATATGTACACAGACATGTACACACATAATACATAGTTAAAGTATTTTTTAAACAATCTAGTATAGATCAACAGAGATTTATTAGATGATATAACAAGGTCAAAGGTAGACGGTTCTCACTCGGCAGCTCAGCTACACTGGGAAATGTGATCTGTTTTCTCGATCTTTCCCTCAGTTATAAGATGGCTGCCACTATGCTATCCACTACATCTGTGTTTAAGGCAGAAAGGATAAACAAGTGTCCAACATCATCACCCTTACCCTACACTCAACTTGGCCGACTTTGGCTTAACCAGAAATGGGTCGCAAAGCCACACTTAACTGCACAGGATACAGAGAGCTCTGTAGAGATTGTTTTGGACTGACTGACTTATGCCATGGATGTGGGCATAGTCTTCTGGAGCTTTCTTTGGTTTTGGAAGCTATTGAACTTGTTCCTGGGCTACTACTTGATGTTGCAAGCTTCACAACTTTATTTAAGTTCTATATCAGCACTGAGGCTAGACAAGACAGTCCAGTTAGGGGAACAGAACCCACAGGCAGGTAACAGGGTCAGGGACAGCCCCGCTCCAGTTATTAGAGGACCTGCATGAAGACCAAGCTGAACTGCTACATACATGTGGGGGTCCTAGGTCCAGCCTGTGCTTGATCTTTGGTTGGTGGTTCAGTCTCTAGGAGACCCCAAGGCTCCAGGTTAGTTGACTCTCTTGGTTTTATTGTGAGGTCATTATCCTCTCCAGGTCTCTCAATCCTTCCCTCAACTCTTCCTTCCATAAGACTCTTTGAGCTCTGCCTAGTGTTTGGCTGTGGTCTATGTATATGTTTCGGTCAGTTGCTGGGTGGAGCCTCTCAGAGGAGTGTTATGCTAGTCTCCTGACAGTAATCGGAACAGAGTATCATTACTAGTCTCAGGGATTGGTTCTTGCCCATGGGATGGGTTTCAAATTAGGCCAGTCATTCCCTCAATCTCTGCTCTTTGTTCCAGCACTTGGAGGCAGGACAAATTTTGGGTCAAAGGTTTTGTGGGTGGGTGGGACCTTTCAGGTTTTGAGATGTAAATAAGACTGTTTAAAATTCAACCCCTTTACCTGTGGATTATGCAAATGGGTATAGGGATTGTGGCATCAGTGAGAACTTTCTGAATGTACACCATTCAAAACTAAGTTGAAAACCAGACATGTAAAGAAAGTAGCAGTGTTTGTTTCTGTCAGAGTTACAACACACAACTACAGTTGCCTTGGCTCTGAACACACACTCTGGGATGACGGTAGAAGTGTACAGTAATGAATTAATTTAAAATTAATTCCAGGGGCTGGAAAATGGCTCAGTAGTTAAGGGCACTGACTGCTCTTGCAAAGGATTTGGGTTCTTTTTCCAGAACCCACAGAATCAAATAAACTCATGTGGAAGTCATAGACCTGAGGGAGTCAATTCTCTCCTTCCACCATGAGGGTCCTGGAGACTGAACTCAGGCTGTCTGGCTCAGCAGAGAGCACCTTAACCCAGTGAGCCATCTCATCAAGCCCCCAAAGTGGCCTTCAGTGTAAAGAGTTTAAAATGCTTCTGGTCTAAACATCTTAGCTATCTGTTAGGTGGGTGCAAATGATGCTCTAGTGCCAATTTCAGCCTCTTTCCTTACATAGAATTCCTTCTAATGCCCTACTTTGTTCATGATATCCACTATCACCACTAACCCTGGCCAAAAAGGAAAAAAGATCCACTCCCACAAACCACAAAACTGCCATGTATTAATAAAGTGTGAGTCCTAAGCAGACTTGCACTGTGCACCACTTCGCAGGCAACATAAAACTGCACTGTCAACCCCCACCTTTCTTTCTGTTCATTTTTAGACAGCGGATCATAGAAACTTCCACGTCAACTGTTGACACAGTGATTTTACCTTACCGCTCCCCACAGTACTAATGGGCATCTGATGAGGAGTGGAGAGGGAAAGAACAGCACATACCAGCTTCACGCTATTCAGTCCTGGCTCCTTTTGAGAAAGGAGGGACTCCTTAGGGTCCCACATTACTTGTTCAAGTCTCTGCATGGATATCTGGGCAGCTGTGAGTCAACTCCGGCTGCTCAGGCTGGCTTCTTGCTATGGACAATGCGTATGTGTGAGCAGGGATACAGTTCACATGACCTGTCTTAGGCTGCCATGCTTGCCACCTGTGTTAGTCCACTACCCATCACTGTGATAAAGTATCTGAGGGAAAAAAAGTTCAAAGGAAGAAAGGTAGGGTGAGTTTACCATTTTAGAGGTTTCATTATATGGCTCTTTGGACTTGCTGCAAGGCACACAGCGTGATGGGGAATGAGGTGAAACAAAGCTGTTTATGTCATGGCAACCAGACAGCGAGAGAAAGGTCCAAGTTCCAACCCTTTTCATTAGTTCAGGGATACACCAGATCTGACCTATAATATCCCGCCCTGAGATGGGGATGAGAAAACCCTCCTGCATGTGCCCCTGCCGGCCTGTGAGTCACTCAGAATCTTACTGTGATAGTCTCTAACAGATACAAACAGAGCACCACCTAGGGGTAGCTGATGAGAAAGACATGCAGAGGTTTCTCTTGCCCCTCCAAGAAGAAAAGCAGAGCTGAGATGGCCTTCAAAAGGCATGGGGAGGGGCGCAGGGCAGGGAGTGGGGCCCGGAAAGCAGGTGTAGGGAGAGCAGGGGAGGTGAATGGAAATGGGGGGCAAACTCTAGGACTTGCCAGAGACTAGGGATGGGAGAGACCCCAGGATGTCTTTACCTGAGACTCCTAGCAGTGGGGGGATATGGATCCTGAAGTGGCCACTTCCTGTAGCCAGGCAGGACTCCCAGTGGACGGATAAGGACAGCAACCCACCCACAAAACCTTCAACTCAAAATGTGTCCTGTTTACAAGACGTGCAGGAAAGGATACAGCAGAGACTGAGGGAATGGCCAACCAATGACTGGCCCAACTCGAAACCCATCCCATAGGCAAGAACCAGTCCCTGACACTAGTAATGATACTCTGTTACGCTTGATGACAAAGCCTAGCATAACAGTCCTCTGAGAGGCTCCACCCAGCAGCTGACCGAAACAGATGCATAGACCACAGCCAAACATTAGGCAGAGCTCAGGGATTCTTATAGAAGGAAGAGTTGAGGGAAGGATTGAGAGACCTGCAGGGGACAGGGACCTCACAAGAAGACCAAGAAAGTCAACTCACCTGGAGCTTTGGGGTCTCCCAGAGACTGAACCATCAACCAAAGAATGAGCATGGGCTGGACCTAGCTCCCCTGCACATACGTAGCAGAACTTGAGCTTGGTCTTCATTCAGGTCCCCCAATGACTGGAGCAGGGGGCTTTCCTGACTCTGCTGCCTGTCTGCCTGCCTGTGAATCCTGTTCCCCTAACTAGGCTGTCTTGTCTGGCCTCAGTGAGAAAGGATGCACCTAGTCTTGCAGTGACTTGATGTGCAGGGTGGGGAGTGGTACCCAAAGGAGGCGGGGCTTTGCCTTCTCAAAGAAGAAGAGGAGGAAGGAATTAGGGAGGATTATGTGTGAGGAGGGACTAGGAGGAGAGGGGGGGGCTGCTACTGGGATGTAAAGTGAATGGATGAATGAATGAATGAATGAACGAATGAATGCTTTGTGTCACATGCTACATTCTGCTCTCTGCTTTCTTCATGCTTTTCTCTGCTTCTCTGCCTTGGTCACCAAGAGTTGCACTGATTTTTATAGTGGGCCCATTTTAGAGTCCAGTGCATAAAGCTCTTAGTCTCAAATGGATATTTCCAGGATAGAGAACCATTGGTTCAACAAGCTATACGGGTTTCAATAGGGTCATAGTACTTAAATAAGACAGCATAAAGTGACTAATCCATTTTTCAAGAGTGTCAAGGTATCTCTAAAATTGTCTACTAAAAAGTTGTCAAGGAACATCAACACTACCCCCAGCCACATACCAGGGCACACTGTAATATCTGCAGTCACAGGTGACTAGACATGGGGTTTCTGTTCCTTTCCTAAGGAGCTGGTGTCAGCTTGAGCACAGAAACGTCCCTTGTATCTTAATCATCTTCTATACCTGTCATCATGTAGACATCTGGCCTAGCTCTGTTATAAAGAAGTAAAAACTAGGCTCACAGTTCCCATCCCTGAAAGGAAAAAACCAACCAACCAACCAAACAACCAAACAAACAAAAAACCATTTGCTGATGTACTGTGGCCATGGCTGAGTAGCTCAAGTATAAACATGAATAACTAAAAACGGAACAGTCTAGACAAAATGGATCAGTTCTCTGGAAAATATGATTTTCCAAAACTGACACAAGAGAGGCTGCAGTGATAGACAACTTGGCAGCTCAGAGTACTGGCTGTTCTTCCAGAAGACCTGGGTTTTATTCCCTGCACCCACATGTCAGATCACAGCTCTCTGTAACTCCATTGCCAGGATTTCTGATGCCCTCTTCTGGCCTCCACTGCCAGATAGCACATGGATCATAGATATACATGCAGGCAAAACATACATACACATTAAAAAAAAAAAGCCTGACACAAGAAACAGGAAATCTGCATAGTATTCTCTCTATTAAAAACATGGATCTTTATTACAAATAATATGACTAGCCGGGCAGTGGCAGTTCATGCATTTAATCCCATCATTCAGGAGGCAGAGGCAGGCAGATCTCTGTGAATTTGAGGTCTGCCTGATCTACAAAGCTAGATACAGGATTGCCAGCGTTGCAGTGAATTTTGCTACAATGCTTTGGCTCCTGGTGGATCACACCAGCAACTATCTTTGGAACCGTGAATGAAAGACATACACACACATTATCTTAGTTAAGGCGGGCATTCCTCACCTTCCCCTGCTACTCCAGGCCCAATCAGGGAAGTGGCCAGTAGCCACTTACCTGAAATCTCACATGGCTGGTTGGCTTTATCTTCTGCCACTAATCATGTCCCATCCTTCTCCCCCAAGCCATGGTGATTCTGTTCTTTCCTTTCTTTGTCCTATCCACACAACTCTAAGTGTCCCACCCCATGCCCAACCATTGCCCATTGGCATCTTTATTGATTGATCAAAAACCAATTGGGGACAAGGACCTTCAGCATCTGGACGCACAGATCCCAATTGAATCAAAACATTAGAATCAATCTCCAACAAGCCACGGCTACACAAGGAAACCCTGTCTTCAAAAATCAAAGATCAAACAAAGACTATGACTAAGGCAGATGAAGTGGTGCATGCTTGTAATTTCAGCATTCAAGAGACAGATCAAGAGTTCAACTCTTCATGGCCAGCCTGGGCTACATAAATACTGTTTCAAAACTGAACATAAAATAATAAAAAAAAGTTTTGGCTTTTTTTTCTGGTTTTTCGAGACAGGGTTTCTCCTTGTAGCCCTGGCTGTCCTGGAACTCACTCTGTAGACCAGACTGGCCTTGAACTCATAAATCCACCTGCCTCTGCCTCCCAAGTGCTGGAATTAAAGGCGTGCACCACCACTACCCGGCAAAATAATAAAATTTTAAAAGACTATTGGGTGGAGAGGGCTGGAGAGATGGTTCAGAGTTGAGAACATTGACTGTTCTTCCAGAGGACCTGGTTCAATTTCCAGCACCCATGTGGCAGCTCATAACTGTCTGTAAACTCCAAGATCTGATACCCTCACAGACGCATGCATGAAGGCAAACCACTAATGCACATAAAACAAAAGAAATAAATAAATTATATATGTGTGTGCGTGTGTGTGTGTGTGAATATGGCATCCAAGTAGTTGACCCAGGTGTAAAACAAAATGTGGTTTCATTGGTAACTTCTATCCGACACTTCAGCCTCCTCCTGTGTGTCTTTCTGCAGTGAAAAGAATGTAGGGCTAAAACTCTTTTCCAGACTCTCGTGTAGCCACCTTTTAACACCCCTGGTGCTCATCTTGCTCTCCCATACTCCTACCACACCCCTGCCCTCAGGTCCCTGTCTAGCTCCCAGACTATAGATTAGAGCAAGTCAGTTTAAAAAAAAAAAAAACAGTAACACAAAATGGACGTGGGCTATTGGAAAACAGGGGTGCCAGCATCCAGGAGCAGAGGATAGATGCTAAAGAGTGAGCCATTCTTCCTTTGGTTGGCTGGTTAGTTTCTCTGTAGTGAATGGAACACTGCCCTCAACTAGTGATGGGGGTGATCATCTGGGAACACCTTCACAGACACGTCCAGAAGCAAGGTTATATCTGCTGGACATTAACCCAGTCAAGTTGGTTTTTTTTTTTAATGTATATAAGTACACTGTAGCTGTCTTCAGATACACCAGAAGAGAGTATCAGATATCATTATAGATGGTTGTGAGCCACCATGTGGAACTCAGGACCTCTGGAAGAGCAGTCAGTGCTCTTAACCTCTGAACCATCTCTCCAGCCCCTATCCCAGTCAAGTTAACATATAAAAGGAACCACCTCAATCCTCTAGATCCCTTCTTTGGAGTTCAGCCCCATTGATAGCAGAGGTAACCTTCTTCTTTGTACACTCTTGTATAGCTTCTTTCTATTACAGGCCCCCCACTCTCCATTCCCTTCGTTGGCATTCCTTATCCTTCCCAAAGAATCCACTCAAATCCTACCCTCAGAGTCTGCCTCTGCCAGGATCTGCCAGAGACATGTCTGGTACCTCTCTTACTAGAATGTAAAGTATATGGGAATCTTTGGTTCATGGATATAATCAAACTGTTGAGAATCCTGGCTGGCATATCAGAAGCTCTGGAACATTTATTTGTTGAACAAATTATTTATGCAGTGAATCCCAGTTTGACAAATATTTATAGAATGTCTGATGTGCTATGCTCTATGCCAGGCATCTAGGACATCCCTAAAGCAAGACAGATGGGAGCCTTCCCCCCTGGTGTTTAGAGTCTAGTAGGAAGAGAAATATAGTTAATTGTGTGTGATCAGTACTGAATCAGGAACACAGAAGGTGTGGGGGCCTAGAAGAGACCCAGAGTTCAGACACTAGGGCAACAGCCTAGAACAAGATTGGTTTCACAAGCATATAATCTAAACTTTTATATAGGCCCTTCTTTAGAAGGATCCTACATTTTGCTTAGTCTTTGTTGTGGCTGTCTTAGAATTCTTAATGTGTTTCTTTGGATGAGCACTGTACATTTTCATTTTAATTGGGCCCTGCAAATTATGTATCTGTTCTGTGTAGAATGGGATCTGCAGTGAGCGCTGGGATGAGGCATGAGGGAAGAGTGCAGACTACTTACCATAGGTGGCAACACATTGTTATTATAATCTCTTACAGTTTAAGGCCGTACAGCCTGTTAATATATTTTGAGGTCATGTAAGACTTAAGGTTGATAGTCTACTGTGTACTCAACCATCTTGTTTAACCTGCCTTTAAGAGAACAATGTAACAGTTATCTTTAAGAGAACAATGTAACAACCAACCTGGCTTGCCTTGGATTTCCCACATAATGAGATTTACAACCTAAGCTAATAATGCATAACTGTAATCTTAAGATATGTACTCTCCCATGTCCCTAACCCAGAGAGCAATGTGCATGTGTTTGTGTGCGTATTGTGAGAATCATTGGCTGAAAACAGCAATCGTAGGTTCAAAGCAATCTTTTAAAATGGGTCGCCTTGAGTGTTGAACACAACATGAATACAGTTTGATGAGCAATGATGGTTGTAATACTAGTTATCTGGGTCAGATGGAATCAGTGACTTAACTCTTTGTAAAACTCGGTTGAAAATTTGTGCAAAGTATCCCATTCCTTTCCCCATGTGATGCTTTCTGTGCTGTTCAATATATACAGAGCGGAAGCCCTTTGTTAGACACACACACATGAGCACACACAGACACAGGGACCCAGGGACATTCAGGTAGGCACAGATTCAGACTTGTACAACAGCCAGGAACAACAGAAGACGTGTAGCTCTCAGTAGCTCCTGTCTTCATGCCAATCCCCATGCGTTGATGCAATCTCTTTCCCGGAAAGAAACAGATTTCCAACACAAGTGCAGCTTTTCACAGCTTGGAGACCACTTCCCCTCTGGGAGTGACGACCCTTTGTGTCCCATACTGTGCACGGTACACAGAAGTTCCCAGAATGCTCTCAATCTCAGCAGCTCCTGATGAACCCAGCTTTGCCTGTGTGTGAGAAGTAAACCTGGGGGATAGTTTACTGCCATCAGTCTCTGAGGTGAACAGGGGTCCCCCAACACCTAGCCCTGTAAATATGATGGCTTTAAGGCCTGACCCTACATAGAGCTGACTCAAAGTAGCACTTGGAAGTGACACACCATGCTTGGTCCCCTCCTTCACTTCTACCACCCACCCTCCACTTCCCGGGGATGGTGTGTCTTAAGTCACTGTTCCAGAGAATGATTCAGTTTAAGTCCCTTTCATAAGAATATCTGTCTCAAGGTCAGCTTCTGAGAAGCCTAACCCAGGACACTTTCATGGTTTCCATCCTTCCTTGTCTCTGGACCCTGAGGGGGAAAAAAACTACTGAGAAGTGGCTAGTTGAAACTTGCACAGCTACCAAGTGGCCTGAGGGAGGATCAAGACAGAAACATCAAACCTATTATATACTTCTTCAGGGGAAGAATGGAGACTCAGCCCTGCCTGAGGAAGAAGTCCAGCCTCATCTTCGCATTGCCTCCTGAATGCAGTGAACCGTATGCAGCAGACACCTGCTCAGGAGTGCACCTCCCCAGACAGCGTGTTGAGGTTTCTGAGTCCCCTAATCTTGTCCCACAGTGATTATTCTACCCGACAGCAAATCATCATTCATGTTGGTCACATCCTAAATGCTGTTGACTGTAATTGCAGCAGGCAGACCATGGTGTGCTCATTTACTGTACCCTGACTTAGGACCTCTTGCATTTATTTGCATGATATTTGATTGGGTCTGGAAAAGGAAAATCAACAGATGCAGCTCCTAAATGGGCCAGACTGTTTTCTCATTTTATGGAGCGGGAGGTCAGGGAGCACCAGGCTCTGTTCTGCTTTGAGATCTATTCTTAAACCACAGCTGAGATGATTCACTTCTGCTGCCCCACAGGACTTATCTGGGCAAGAGCTGGGCCATTTTTATGGGCCTCATATCATCAAGGGCTTACCTAGTGTAGGGCAGAAGTGATGCCCCATCTGGGCCTCCCCACCCCATTGCTCCAGGCTGGGAGTTACACGGAAGCTAATAGCACCTCCATCCGGTCACTGCTGCATTCCACAGCCTGGCCAAGATGTTTTTTAAAAAGCACTGCTTGTTACACAAATGAATGAACAATGTGCACGGTCTAGTTAATCTTTCCAAAACAAAGTTCTTCTGTTCCTATCTTGCTCAGAAATTCTCAGTGGCTCCATGTGAACTGGAGGGGAAAAAATGCGCTGTCATCCTGAAGCCAGTGCCTTTCACATCTTATTCAGAACCTGTGACTACACAAATAACACTTGCACAGAAATTCTGCCAAACCTTGCTGACGATTCTGAAACCCAGTCTTGGAGAGGTGAAAGCCGAGTTATCTTACTTCCCTGAGTCGATTTACCAATTCTTCCCTCCTTCCTTTTCCAACTCTGGCTAGAACCCCCTGATGTCCAGCGCCAGAATCAAATATCACAGTCAGGAGAGGAATCCTGGAAATGGTAGAGGCCCCTTGGAGGGGTCTTGGAGGACATATCGAGCAGAAATCATCATATCTGTAAAGGTGAGTTAAGATTAGATTGAGGTTGGCAACCAAGCTGGTTCTGGCAAGACCCTGCATGCACTTCCCAAATCTTTCCAGGAGAGGGCAGCAGCATCCCTGGTTCTGAGTGCCAGACAGTCTTCGGTATATCTAAATAGGCAAGCCATGTATATATAGTATGTGCCTGTGTGCTTGGGGGAGAAAATCTGAGCCTATGATTGAGAGCACATGAAAGAAACAGTGCTTGGCACTGTCTCCAACCAGTGGCACACAGCCCAGGAGAGTTATACACCCCACTCACTCCCAACACAAATCAAGCCATATCTGGAATAAATCTAACCAAGGTGAGAGATCTCTACAGTGGAAAACTTTACATCTTTGAAGAAACAGAACGAGGGCAATGCATTAAGATGCAAAGACCTCCTGTGCTCATGGATTGGTAGAATTAATATTGTGAAAATGACTGTCCTATCAAAAGCCATTTACAGATTAAATGAAATCCCAATCAAAATCTCCATGTCATTCTTTGCAAAAACAGAAAAAAAAAAATCCCCAAATTCATATGGAACCACAAAAGACCCCACATTGCCAAAGCAGTCTTGAGCTTTGCTGGGGGGTGGGGGGAGACAATGCTGAGGAGATTGCTATTCTAGATTTATTACAGAGCTATAGTAATCAAAACAGCATGGTTCTGGCAGAAAAAGAGACTTGTAGATCAGTCTCTTTTCAAAACAGAAGACCCAACGCAAGGACATGTAACTACTACAGCCATCTGGTATTTGATGGCAAAAAGCATACAGTGGAGAGGACAACATCTTCAACCAATGGACCTGGGACAACCAGGTCTCCATACATAAAAGATTGAAATTAGACACACACCTATGACTCAGTACACAAATTAAGTCCAAATGGACGAAAGGCTCACTGTGAAGCCTGAAATGCTAGAAGATTACACAGGCAGAACCTACAGGACATATGTGTGGGAAAGGGCTGAGGACTATATTTGCCCAGAAATTAAGGCCAACAACTAACAAACAGGAAGGCCTAAAACTCTGTGTGGCTAAGGAAACGATCAACTGAAAGAAGAGGAAGAGCGCAGAGTGGAAGAGAATCTCTGCCAGGTACACAGCCAGCACAACACATCTGTACATTAATAATCAGAACATATAAGAACTCAAAGGCAGAGTCAAGGAAACAAGTGGCCCAGTTGGGGGAATGGGGGCGGGCTATGGATTTGAACAGAGTTCTCAAAAGGCAAAATAAAAGTGTCTAAGAAATATCTCAAAAAAAAATGTTCATCATTCTTAGCAGTTAGGGGAATGCAAATTAAAACCACTTTGAGAATTCATCTTGCCCTAGAATGACTAGATTAAAAAAAAAACAAAAAACAGCGAGGGTGCTGAGAGGACAGAAACCCCCATTCACTGATGGCCAGACTGCCAACTGGTGCGGCCATGCTGGGAATCAGTGTGGAGAATTCTCAAAAAGCTAAAAATAAAGTCTACCATACGACCCAGCTATGCCACTTCTCGGCAATAAGCCCAGAGGACCTGACATCCCACTCCACAGACGCTGGCTCAGCCATTGTTGCTCCACTCACAATAGCCAGGAAGTGAAAACAATCTACATGTCCTTCAGTAGATGAGTGAATAACGAGAATGCAGTCCATGTACACCATGGAGTGTTATTTGGCATAGAGAAATGAAATCATGACATTTACTGGTCAATGGATGGAATGAGAACATATCATATTGAGGGCAGTAACACAGACCCAGAAAGACAAATGCCACGCAGTCCCTCCTATATGTGGATCCTGCATCCAAATCTGTGGATGTGAGTATATAATCTGGAGGAAGGACAAACACTGGGAAAGTAAAAAGGGACCATACGGTGGGGGAGCTCAAGAGAAGGAAGAGCAGCATACGGGTGAGGGGGATGGGAAAAGTGGGAGGAGTGCTTTAAATGGGGACAGAGGAGAGAGGACAATACAGAGGAAGGAAGTGGGGAGATAAATAACACTCAGGATGTTTGAAAACCTAGGGAATCATATTATTGGATATTTACCTAAAATTAAATGTAAGCGTATGTATACACACACACACACACACACACACACGGAAACAAATGAATTTTACTGGCAAACATGCTGGCAAGTTGGAAGGTGAAGGACTTAGAGGCAGATTCCTTCCTGCTAGGGGCCTGAAGATACAAAAATCACATGGCATTTCTAAAGGGTAGGTGATAGGGGCTGTTGCCAAGCAACAGGCCTGAGCTCAGGCCCTGTCTCAAGGTCAACCACCCACTCTCAAGCCTATTTCTGGGGTGTGGAACTGTCACCGGCATCCTGGATTTGTTGCTTGCATTAAGGATGACTGGGGAGGGGTGTGCTCTTAGGGCTCTATAAGTCAGCACACCCCTGAAGAAGCAGATTCATTAGAGGCTAGAATAAGAGCTCCCCCTCTATCAACAGCTTTGGCACCCAGAGAAGAGCTGGGGGGTCCCCAAAACACACAGCAAGTCTAGAATGGGTACTGAGAGCCCGGATTTATTTCCTAATTCCTATCCCACTGGAGAGGTGGCAGATAGTTCAAAAGAGGTCAAATGTCCCACCCAGGCTCACAAAGAAAGTAGAGGCTAGAGCTCGGATTCCATTGTCCAAGCACAATGAGTGTAGGTATCCTTTATGTACCTTGTGGTTTGCAGGTAGAGTCTAGAGTGTCACAGAAGCCTCTCAGGGACCTGCAAGAAGTGAATTGGTGATGAGCCCACAAATGAGACTCTAACATCCTTCCTCTGCTAATGGTCATTTTATTTGGGTTTCACAGCCAGGATAAGAAGACAGGGTTCCTGACCTTTCCCCAACCCCATGCTCCCTCTGCCTTGGGGGAGGGGACAGGAAGTAACAATAGAGTGTCTGTGGATGCCTGGCTTCCCAATAGGAACTTTGTGGCAGCCAGTGTGAATGGCTCCCTTTAACAGCAGTGCGAAGATTTTCTCTCAGCCCAGATGCATGGGCTGAGTGGCCTTCTGTCCTTTCTCCCCACTCCATCCACCTTAGCACTCTGTGTTCACAGAACTAAACACGGAATTGATGATCCACGCTTTATTGTCCGGCTCCCCACCAACTAGAATGTTAATTTGGGGGGTCAAGTCTATGTTGTTGACAGGAGTTCCCTACCCCATGTTGGACACTCATCAAGTGTTCAGCAACAGGAAGGCATGAAGCTTCATGACCTATGTAATAGGAACATTGATCACTTTTAGCTAACCAATATCCATCTTCTTTATATTAATCAAAGTTCCCTAGAGGAATAGAACCAATAGAATGGGTACATTTAATAAATTATATGTACACACACACACACACACACACAAAACCCCACAATTTACTAATAAGCTTATGTTAAAATAGTAACTACAGTTGTCTCCCACCTGAGAGGTTAAGAACTGACTGGGTAGTTGTGCTGGAGAGATGGCTCAGCATTTAAGAGCATGACTGCTCTTCCAGAGGCCCTGAGGCTCACAACCATCTGTAATAGGATCAGATGCCCTCTTCTGGTGCGTCTGAAGAGAGCAACGGTGTACTCACATACAAACAAGCAAACAAACAAGCAAGCAAGTAAAACTAGGTAGTCCCTCCATCCTCAAGGCTGAGTGCCTCAGAAGTTGATGTAGTCCCAGAGCAGTGTCTCACACTCCAGAAGCCAACTGCCCACGAGGCAGGGTCCATCAGCAGTCCCAAGAAGGCAGGCCTGGAAGCACTGGTTCTGATATCAGCAGAGTAAGGAACACAGCAGCAACAGGGAAAATTGACTTTGCAGCAGTGGGGTAAGCCAGGCAGGCAAGAGTAAAGGTCAGATTGAGAAAAGGTGAAATAATTCTCCTTCTGCTACACCATTTTTCATCGGGGCCTCTACCAGGTGACATCCACATTCAGGGTGGGCCTTCCACATAAGTCAAGGTCCAATTCAGTTGGGGCTTTCTACTCAGGAGCTTTGAATTTGTGGCAATGTAGGCACTAACATCAACCAACACATTCTTTTCCCTAATGGTATGCAGAGAAATTCACATCAACGGTGTTTGGCTTCTCGGTGGCTGGAATCTTGCAGGTCTCCTTCCGACTGCAGATAATAACCGCAAAATGCCAACAGCACTTAGTGAGTGCTTTCTAAGTACTAAGTACACTCACAGTATCATACCTGCATCTCATTGCTTAACTTTCATAGTCCATTCAATGCGTAGAGATTGCTGCACTCACTAGTGGAGAGCAAATTGTAGCTTGCAGGAAGAGGGACTAGCTAAAGGCTGGCAGAGTGAAATCTGAACTGTGATGAGCCAAAGTCTCCTTCTTTGTCATCAGCCTGTGGCTGTCTTCTCCTCAGGCTCACCACCACACTTATTACCAATGCTGGGGGTGGCCGGTGGTGACATTTAGCCACAGCAGACTAACTCCTGGGTGAAAATATGCCAGGACTGAAGACCTGGGAGAGAGGCTAATTTCCTAGGTCAGACCCTGACAATCTGGTAACTACTTCTCTGATTCTAAACCCGCCACCCCAACCTTCCAGGGATCTCCAGTAATCTCCCCAAATCTCCCCTTTGGCCCATGAATCCATGCAGCTAATAGGTAAAAGACAGAGAGATGATGTATCAACTAACTGCTTCTGTGGAACTAAATGCCTCCAAGCATTAGTGGGTTAAAACATCAAATAATTTCCAACAACTTAGAGCTCTGTTGAGAAGTTCTGGTCCAGACCAACTCACCTGAGACAAGTTGGTCTAGGACGGCCACTGTTTATCTATCCAGGAAAACTGGGATAGCTTACCTGTCTCACAGCCTCTATCCCTCCCACAGGCTAGCTCAGACTCTGGCACTACAGTCTAAAGAGTGTCCATTGCTTTCTAAATCTCTGTCGTGTTATGTTCAACATTGGTTGGTCAAGCAGGTTGCAAATCAGTGACCAAGTCAGAGGGACACAATGACGAACACAATGGCTGGAGATGGTTTACAGAGGACTTGGGTTGGGTTTCCAGCACCCATAGGATGGCTCAACCATCTGTAACTCCAGTTCTATGGGATCTGATGCCCTCTTCTGACTGATGCAGGCATTGCATGCTTATGGTCCACATATGTACGTGTCAGCAAAAGACTCATACTCATAAGATAAAAATAATGAATCTTGAAAAAGAGGACCATGAGTGGAGGTCTCACCATTTACCACTAGCAAGGATTCAGAGGCATGAGTTGTGATGAGCTGATGGGAAACCCAGGGGCACAGCACAGTGGCCCTAACGTGGAGTCAGAGCAGGGAGTCCACAGTTCAGGACTCGATTTAGGTTTTCTCTGAAGGACATAAAACAAGCTGATTCAATACTCTCTTATGCCATAAAGAAGATGTAACAGTGAAATATTTGTTGTATAAAATAAGTTAGTCTCTTTTCCGAGTGCCACCCTGGGGTAATTGCCTTTGTGCGCAGAAAAATAAGATGGATCCAAAAACATTTTCAGAGTCCAGAAAGGTTGCCTTCTTTTTTAAAAAAAAAAAAAAAATCAATTATGTGTTCGCACTTGAGAGAAAAACACTTCATAGAGCATTTTACATTCTAAATGGAGCTCAGCTCCAGGCAGCAATGTACCTGGACACCTTCTTGTATAGAAGACAGATGGAAATCTCCGATTACCTCTGCTTCACCTACCGAAGTTTCAGCAGCGGCCATCTCAATAATGAACTGCTTTGTTTAGATCAGGAAGAATCTGTAAATCAGGTTCCCCTCTCTGATTCCTATCCTGCCCTTCCCCCCACACACGCACACAGGAAAGGACTGAAGCTCTTTCCCTCTACCTCTGCCCCACTGGGGACCCAAGCTCCATCTTGGTTCTGCTACTCCCGTTCTGCACAGCTGGCTAATGACCCCACAGCTCTTGGTCTTGGTCTTTCTCCTCTGTAGTGTGGGTATGATAACAGTTTTCCATGGAGTCAGGTGACATGGCACTCTAAGGGGTAGCTGCAGAGGACAGAGTTTTACCCAAAGGCAAGGGTGCAAGCCTGCCCTGAGGAGCATTTTCTACACACCGCTGGCCTCAGCCTACCCACAGCCTCGTCGTGGTCGTTCCCACAAACAGGCTATGAGAAGCCAACTAGACAGGAGTGGAAGGGATATTAGCACCACGTTCACACGCTAGTTGAAGAGTCCTCCGGATGACTGAGCAGAGATGTAGGCAGCACATTTGGTTGAATCACTGTTGGTTGTGTGACAGACTTCTCCTGGGGAGTTGAGACATAAAAGGCTACCCATCCAGGACAGGGAGTTCATGACAGACCAAAGTACAGATGCGACTAACATCTGGCTTGGTGAACCAATGAGTTTTATTGGAGTTATTTACAGGACTGGATATGGCTCAAAGACAGCTGTATCCCAAAGCCCACCCCAGCAAGGCAGACAGCTCACAGAGCTGGGAACCTGGAGACAAGGCCCAACAGGTAGAAGAACATCCTTTCCAGGTGGCTCAATTGGTCTGAGCCTCTTCTGGGCAGGCAGCTTGACCAAGAGGATTTTTCCAGGAGGCTGGGCTCTCTGAGAGTCTTCTTTATATCTTGGCTTGTCTGACAGTGACTCTCTGCTCAGTCTTCATGGTTTACTCTTGGAGGAAGGAAAGGCCTTGTGGATCTGGTCGGTTTCAGGGACTTCCTGGAGTTCTTTTGAGTTGCTTACTTTTTGTCTAGAGGGGCTTTCCAGCAGGATGGGATGTTTCAATCTCAGAAGCATCTGATGAACAACAGAAGCAGTTGGGCAAATGGTGTGGAGGTTTTGCTGGCTCTGCACTGGGCAGAGGAAGCTATGAGGTCTAACCCATTTTCACAAGGGCGGTGCTTCCTGCGTTCAAAAAGAAGGGTCCGAGAGGCTGCTCAGGGAGAAGTGAGTCCTGGTGGGCCACAGCCTCTCTAGTTGTGACAGAACCAGGCTGAGACAGTCACCCTCAGGTCACATTATTCCTCTGGTTTAAAATGAGAACAGAGATGCACAGTTGTTTGCTGGGGTGTTGTGGTGATGAGTCTGGAGTGCTAGGACATGATCCAGGATGGTATTGCTGTCCCCACTCCATATGTGCAGCCAGGGTGGTTGGCTCTAACCTTATATGGACCAGAGATACTTGATACTTCTTCCCTACCATCTTGGCCACGGAGGAACCACATCTCCTTCCAGGGCCAGGATACTGGTGCTGGCCCCTCTCCCATCTCCAGCCTCTTCCTCTAAGTCCTACCTCGAATTGACTTCATTTCCTCTCCTTGCTTTCTCTGCTAAGAATCCCTCTGTCCTCAGGCCTACACAGACCTTCCCCTCAGGACCTGTGAACGTCCCATGTCTATACTCATCCTGCTTTAGGTAAACTCAAACACTACCACTACAGAGAAGCCATCCTAACCCTGATCCTCTCTTCCCTATGCCCTTGACTTCTCTGTCTTAGAGTCTCACTGCCTGAGGGTCACTTGTGTTTGCTTACATCTGCCTCCCTGCACTGGATTCTAAGTGCCAAAAGTGTAGAAACCTAAGGGATGAGTAATTTTGGGACCCCAGCAACTGGCCTGTGGCTGTAACAATGGCCCTTGCTGTTGATCTTTGAGAGGAAGCAAGGCTTTCCCATCACTTAGTGAGATCAGTTTGATTTGACGGTAAGCAGAGGATGATCCCCACTGTGGGTAAAAGAAAACCTAAGGTGCTGGATAATCACCTCAGACTGCGAGTCCAGTGCAGGAAAAGGCCACTAGGCAGATAAGCAGTCTCCCATGGTAGCAATTAAGAGCCCAGAGCACATGCAGGCAGGAGGGCAAGTGAGAACTGCCCAGGGCACTGAGGTGCCCAGTTACAGCATCAGATACATGCCACAGCCCAAGCTCTTCCCATGCCCCAAGCCTCCATCCATGATGGCCCCTTTCAGAGCCAGTAGACCAACTGAATGGGTGCTGAACCCTGTCAGTGCAATTAGGAAACACAAAGCTGAAGGGTGGATAGCCCTGGATGTGGCTTGGAGAAGTTTCTCTGGGCAAACACAGAAGAAAGGATCTATCTGACCCTTTCACCCCTGCCCAGTGCCAGGTTATGTAATGTGTTGATGCTGCAGGTGGCATCCACCCAGCCCTCTGCAAGCTGTGCCTACACCCCAGGAAATGAGTCTCAGGATGACCCAGATAGCTGGATGCTTCAGCGAGAGAGACATGTGGCATCAGAGAACAGATGGGAAGGCCAGCATAGCCCTGCCCAACACACATATGCATACACACATTCATGGACACGTGTATACTGAATTCTGTATACACACATATGATGCATATACATCACGGTTCAAATAAAGGCACAAGCCTGCCTTTGGAGTCATTCGCCCTAGTAAGTTTTATTATGTCTTATTAAGCGCAGTTAAAAAGCAGAAATATGGGAATGAAAGAAAGCCCTCAAGGTACTGACATTTAGTGGGGGAAACAGGTAGACATGTGACACATCCCAGTGGATGCTAATCGGTGCTCCAAAGGAAAACAGCCAGCCAAGAAGAAGCTGAGACAGTCAGGCTGGAAGAAACCAGAGAATGGGCCAAGGGAACATTTCAGAAGCATAAATAAAGCACAGCAGCCCCGAGGCAATACTGTATGGCCTCAGAGTTTCAGGAGAACTGGTAAGGTTCAGGTTTGGACAGTGAGAGAGCGAGAGGAGTGGGGGGAAGGGTAGGAAGAGACCGTGGTCAAAGAACCTTGTCTTCTTGGTCAAGACTTTCACCTCAGGAAGAGAGACATGCAGCATCGGAGAGCAGATGAGAGAGCAACAGTAGTCCTGTGCAGCAGCTCAGAGCAGTGGCTACACTCCAGCTGCAGGTCAAGCTGGGGATTCCTGCACCTCTTGAATCATACTGGGGAGCCAGGGGCATGTGCAGCGAACCTATGAATTAGTAATGAATATACACCTTAGCCACGTACTTCAACCAGACCCTGTAGGCCAGCTACAAGGGAAGAGAGGAAGGGAAAGACAGAGGATAGTTCATAAGAGGAAAAACTCGTGATATCTCTGGCCCAAGCCCCACGCATGGGCAGGATGCCAAGCTGACAAGATTTGGGGTGTGGGGTACTGTCTGCTACCTAGAGGTCAAAGCCTTAAATGGACCCTCTAATCTGAAAAGGCTCCGGGTGGCCAACCATCCATTTTGGTCCGTCTCCAACTTTTCTTCTGTGTTTACAATGGCAGAGAAGGTAGGGGAATCCCACAATGCAGACCCCTTCACTCCTCACCCAGGCCCCTAGATGGAGCACATGACAGCA
Organism: Grammomys surdaster; assembly: GCF_004785775.1. Lineage (NCBI taxonomy): Eukaryota > Metazoa > Chordata > Mammalia > Rodentia > Muridae > Grammomys > Grammomys surdaster. The sequence continues at coordinate 18,249,331 of NW_021604587.1, forward strand.
TATGTGTACTCTTTTGCTATCTTCCCCCTTGGCAGGTGGAGATATCTCTATATCTATATTACACATGTATATATTTCACACTAAAATGCATCATGTATCCAATTAAACAAGGGGCACTCCTCTATACAACAAAATATCAGATACTAGCGCTGTCAGTATGGCAACCTTGTCACAAACTATCATAATGCAACCCTGAGTCTTAACAGCTTTAATTTTTATTTTTATTCTTTTTCAATCTAGGGTTGATTTTTACTGTTTCCGTCAAGGTGGAGCCTCTTCATCTAGCTGAGTTCCTCTTGTTTCAACTACAATGATCTGAGCCCCACTGGCCTGCCCTTTCTGCCTTTCGTTCTTTCATGACATTGACATTTTTCGAGAGAGACAAACCCAGTTGTCTTGTCTAATGTCTCTCAATTGGGGCATAACTCACTGTTTCCACATGATTAGACTCCGGCTAACGTTGTGGGTAATGCTCTCAGAGAGGTGGGGCTGTGTCCTACCCACTGTTACGTAAGGGGGCACCACGCCAGCTCCTCCTATCTTGGTGATATGAACTGTGCTCATTTGATTAAAATGCTTCCATTATGAAGGTAATCCCTTTTGTAAGTAATAATTCATCTGTACGATGGATTATATTTGAGACGTGAATATGCTGTTCCATCACAAATTTTCACAAAGTGACTGTAATAGCTGTTGATACTTTGCTTGAATTAATTATTGCATTAGTGGCTGCAAAATGAAGATTTTCCTAATTCTGCTATTTTTCTCTATATACTTGTATGAAGCTTTTCCCATTACCCTTCCTTCTCCTCCTCGGGTTCTGCAGGAATACCACACTGCGTGCCTATGAATTACTAATGAATATGCACCTTAGCCAAGTGCTTCAACCAGACCCTGTAGGCCAGCTACAAGGGAAGAGAGGAAGGGTTTTTAAAGTCATTATTTTGTGTGTTAAAATATATCACTACTGTCCTTTTTATGTTCACGATATTACCAATTTTGCTGGGGGGGAATGAGTCTCTTTAAGCAAATTTAATATCTTTTCCTTTTTGTTCTGAAACAATTTTATCGAGGCATCATTGACATACTAAATTGCACATCTTTGAACTTAATAGGTTTTGACATGTTTTTATTCGTAAAGCCATCGCTGTGTACAAGATGGGGAACATATTTACCACCCTTGTAGTCTACCTTCTAGCCCTTCATTTCCCCGGAAGCAACCACTGACCTGCCTTCAGTTCTTGTACATTTGTCTACGTTGTTTAGGGTTGTATAGAATAATAGAGCTGTAATTCTTTCGACTTTAGTTCCTTTGGCTCAGCATAATTGCATCGAGGATATTCTGTGTTACTGTACGCCTGTTATTGTACGCACCAAGTAGTTTCGCTCTGCATTGTGTTTTCCATTTCGTCAGGAGTAGACCCTCCTCGCTGTGGGTGCTCCACAACATGATTACCCAGGTGCTGATGTGCTGACAGGCATTGGGTCCTGCGTCAGGTAGGGGATGCTCTGAGTATTTGTGTAGACCTTTGTAATGGATACAAACTGCCTTTCAGTTTGGACAGAAAACATGGAATGGATGACTGCGCTGACTTTTAACAATTGAGAAAAACATGGCAGCATCATTTTCCACCCACACTGGCAGGCATAAGACTTACTTATAGTTCTTCTCCGATCTTCCCAGCATTGGTCAGCTTTATTTTTTGCCAGTCTATTAGATGTGTACTACTATGTTCTTGAGGCTTGTCTCAGTTACATTTCTGTCGCTGTGGTAAAAATAAGGACTTCTTTCGGTTCAAAAATCAAGGCCACAGTCCATCATGGAGGAAGACTAGGTGGCAGGAACTTGAAGAAACTGGTCATATTGTGACTACTGTCAGGAAGAAGTAAGAAATAATTTTCTTCTTTATATGCAGTCTAGGACCCAGGGAATGGTTCCTCTTTCATTTAAAGTGGGTCTTCCCATCTAAACTTAAGATAAACCTACACAGGAAGGGGGCTGGAGGTTTGTCTTCTAGATGATTCCAGCTCTGGTCAAGCTGACAACCAACACTAGCCACTACAAGATGCTGTATAACTGAAACTGAAACATTCCCTCCTCCTTAGGGAAGCTCCTAAGGCAGAAAGGTAAACTATCAAAAGGGCTACAGGAAGTCCCTGAAACTGACCAAATTCACTAGGCTCCTTCTTGCCAGAGTAAACAATAAAAGCTAAGAATTATTCTCAGAAACGCCCAGCCAAGATTCAAAAAGGACTGCTATACCAGACCAGTTTGCCTGGAAGAAGCAGAAGCCAGCTGACCTGCCTGGAAGAGGTTTAGACCAATGGAGGCACCTAGAACAGACACTCTAACCTGTTGAACTGCCTGGAGGTTGTGCAGTGTGCTTTAGGTTTCTAGCTGTCACCCATGCTGGGGTGGGCTTTGGTGAATCTTTAAGTCATTTCTGCTCATTTATGTAACCCTTCACCTTTCTTGTAAGTAACACAGTAAAACTCTTTGGTTTACCAAGTTGGACTTCGATGGTATTGGTTCTTTGGTCTGTTACAGTGGGGTCTCTATCTATGGTGAGTAGATGCGTGTGCTGTGTATCCCCAATAAAAGTTTTATCACATAACACAGGATACCAAAGAACCTCTGTGGTTATAAGGAAGAGCTAACTTATATATTTCTTGTTTGTTTAATACATTTTTAGAAAACCTCATACATCAGCACCAGATCTACAATACCTGTGCTTCTTCCCTCCAAGTCCTCCTGTTTCCCTCCCAAATTCATGATCGCTTCTTTAGTTAGCATCTTTAATTATTACATATGCATATACATATGTCACACATACATGTATATATAATCTACTGAATCAGTTTAGCTTTGTTCATATGTACATGTGTCAAGGACTGACCACTTGGGATTGGATAGTTTATGAGGGAGCTTGTCCCTGGAGGAAATAGATTATCCCTCTCTCTCAGCATGGGATCTTCACTATCCACGTTGGCATGTCAACTAGTGGTGTCATTATCACTATAATAATGGTTAGACAAACATATTGTTGAGGACTCATGGATGCAACTTCCCTATCACAAATAGAAGATACTATTTCACAAAGGATGTTCTGTTCCTCTGGCTCTTACAATCTCCCCAACCTCTCTTCCATGAACTTCCTTGAGCCTTAGGTGTAAGTGCTACATTAGAGATGTATCCGTTTGGCCAGGGCATCCCACAGCCCTCTAGTATCTGCACTTGATCAATTGTGGATCTCTGTCATGGCCTCCATCTGTTGCAGCAGGAGGGGGTTGCTTCTTTGATAAGAAGAGAGGGTTACATTTATCTAAGGTACAAGAATAAGTATTTAGAATGCAGATAGAAGTTATCCTGGTTTGGGAAAAATGACAATAAAAGGTTCTCTAAGGTCTATGATCTATGTCACCAAGGGAAGTTAGTGTCATGGTTTGAATGAGAATGGCCTCCCTAGGTTCACATGTTTAAATACTTGGTCCCTGGCAATCAGAGCCATCTAAGCCCTTTCACAGCAGACAAATATTACAAGAATAGTTGGTAAAACAAACAAACAAACAAACAAAAAACTGTTTGGGAAGGATTAGAAGGTGTGGCCCTGTTAGAGGATGTGTATCTCAGGGGTGGGGGGTGTGAAGGTACCGAGGTTGGGAGACAAACCTGGCAGTGTCATCCACATGGTTCTGGCTTTCCTGAAGGATACATGAGTAAAAGGGTTGTGGAATCTTCCTCTGTGGTTAAGCAACACCACTGAAGCCAGGCACCTAGCAGGGGAGTCCCTGAATGGACACCCTAAGAGGCCACTGCATGAGACTGTAAAAATGAAGCCTGGATTGTGTTTGATCCCTGAGATGTTAGAGGTGCCAGAGGCGTGGGATATCTGCCAAGGATTGCTGCATAGTGGAGCCAGCCCAAGAGAGAGAAGTATATCTGAGGCAACAAAACTGGAAGGACAAAGGCATCTAAGCCCTTTGACATTGGACATGGAACAACAGTGTTGGACCTTGATGTGCTGGGGTTCAGTCTTATTTTGGTTCAGCATCTCTTCACAGTGCCACTATTCATCCCTTTTAAAGTGGCCATGTATATCCTCTGCCATTGTATGCTGGAAGTATGTAATTTGCTTTTTGATTTTACAGGGGTTTCAGTTAAGAGAATGCCTTGAGTCTTAGCAGTCTGTGGATTTCTGTGACAGTGAAAGACTATGGGGACGTTTAAGTCCCCATATGGACACAAGCCTTACAGGGACAGAGCAGTAGAATGTGGTGATTTGAGCATGGATCTCAGATGCTCATATGTTTTAATATTTGGTCCCAATTTGGTCTGGGAAGAATTAGGTATGACCTGTATGCATATATACATACATATATGGAAGATGTATGTCACAGCGGCTGGGCTTTGAGGTTTCAAAAGACTTGTGTCATTATCGGTTCTCTCTCTCTCTCTCTCTCTCTCGTGGTTGTTAATCAAGATGTGAGCACTCAGCTATCACTTCCTTTGCCATATGGACTCCAAGTCTCTGAAACAATAAGCCAAGTTAAACATTCTTTTTTATTAGGTGCTTTGGTCACAAAAATAGAAAAGTTACTAAGGTAGGTTTACAATACCAGACATAAGTTCCATTCCTATTGAGAGGACTTTAATTCTAATTAAACAGCTTGCTGGTTACCCGAAAGATAAAAGTGCCACAATTGCACAACTGTGGCTGTCTTGCCAGTCCCATCAGTGTTATGGTCATAGGCTTACAGCTGGGTAGGAGAAGCGACCTGTTTCTCCAGCAACAGAATCTTATCTTCATGTTCTGGGAGGCAACCAAGGACAGTGGCAACAGTCTTATTGTTTTATGAGTCTCATGAAGTCCCCTGACAAACAAGGGAGGTTTCTGCTGCCTGACAGTAGGGGTTTGTACATCTATGAGTTTTAGAGAGAGAATTACTATCCCAAGAGGCATAATTTGATTTAAATTTTATATATATATGTAGTTTAACTAAATATAAAATAATATATTTCCCTATGGTTTCTTTGATCATCCTTGGTGTTATTTATTTATTTACTTTATATTCTGATTCCACCCAGTCCCTCCTCTCCTCCCAGTCTCACCCTTACAAAATCCCTCCCCCCATTATCCCCTTCCCTTGGGTACCTCTTGACCTGAGACATCCATTCACAATAAGACTAAGCGCTTCCTTCCCCCCTGAACCCCAAAGATGTCTTTTATTCTTCCTCCATGCCTAATTCTCAGGTTTTCCCTTCCTCTCTTCTTCCCAGATACATTTCCCTCTCATTCTTCTTGTCCACCCCCTTACAGCACTTTGTGTCCTGCTATCCCCGGTCCTCAGATCCTTCTCCAGCCCATCCAGTCCCTTTTTATTTTCCTGGTTCCTATGGTTACTGCATGATTATATATATATGTATACATATACATATACATATATATATATGTATTCACATCTAAAGATTTGGAGGTAGGATCTAAAAGTAAGACAGGACGTGCAGTATTTGTCTTTCTAGGTCTGGACCGCCGCCCTCTGTATCATACATTCTAGTTCTATCCATTTGCCTGTAGCATTTATTTATTTATTTATTTATTTATTTATTTATTTATTTGGCATGGGTAAATAGTATTCTGTTGTGCTTACATACCACATTTTCATTGTCCATTCATTGGGTGAAGGAGATTTAGATTGTTTTCATTTTCTAGTGTTGTGAGTAGGCCAGTAATGGACTTGACTGAGCAAGTATCTATGAAGTAGGAAGTCAGGTCCTTTGGGGTTATGCCAAGAAGTGGCATAGCTGGGTCGGATGGCAGATTTATTTTTAGCTTTTTTAGAATTTCTCCATACTTCTTCTTTCCAGAGCGGCTGCACCAGCTTGCAATGCCACAGCTAGTGAACGAGGGCTTCCCTTTTCCCAGTATCCTTGCCAACATTTGGTCTAAGTTGTTTTTTATATCTTAAAGTGTTTCAGATTTGCATTTCCCTAATTGCTAAGAATGATGAAAACTTTTGGAAATATTTCTTAGCTGCATGAATTCTACGCATCAGTGATTAACCCTGAGTTACCAGTAACACAGTTGTCACATTTAGAAAGAAGCCAAAGCCCTTGGACTCACTTAACCAAGTGTGAGTCTAGAACTGAATCCCTCACTTTATGCAGTGTCTTCCATCCGCTGTCTGTCGCAAGCGTCTGAATCTGCGACTGCCTGAAGGATGTCTTGTGAATCTGTTTGTCCCTATGTCTGTGTCCCTGTGTGTCTGTCTGTCCCTAACAAAGGGCTTTGCTCTGTATTTATTAAACAGCATAGAAAGCTGTTAATGGGGAAGGAATGGGATACTTTATAGAAATCTTTAACAGAGTTGTACAGAGACTAAGTCAATGGCTCCTTCTGATTCTCTCTGACCCAGATAATAAATGCCATTGTTTATCAGCCAATATCTATAAATGGTTGTTTTAAACATTTATGGTAGATAACAGAAGTTGTTCTCGGCCGGGCAGTGGTGGCACACACCTTTAATCCCAGCACTTGGGAGGCAGAGGCAGGCGGATTTCTGAGTTCGAGGCCAGCCTGGTCTACAAAGTGAGTTCCAGGACAGCCAGGGCTACACAGAGAAACCCTGTCTTGAAAAACCAAAAAAAAAGAAGAAGAAGAAGAAGCTGCTCTCAACTTTGATGCTTTCAGCACACGATACCCATGCATTATCTGGATCAAGAGCATGAGAGAGTACATAGTTCAAGATTCCAGCTAGGCATTAGCTTAGTTTGTAAAAGTTGATCACATGGGATTATCCAAAGCAAGTAAGGTTAAACAAACCGTTTGAGAACGCAGTAGGAGAGCAGTCTTAAGCTTTAAGTAACCTCAAGATGTATTATTAACTTTGGCTATGAGATCCAGTAAAAGTTTTTAGAATGTAAGCGATGTTTTCATAATATTACATCACCACACAGCCATTTTAACTTCTTCTTTTGAAAACTCTTTGTTCAAATCCATAGCCCATCTCCTCATTGAATCATTTGCTTTCTCCGCTCATTTTTTGAGTTCTTTCTATATTCTGGTTATTAATTCCCTATTGGCATATGGCTGGTAAAGATTCTTTCCCACCCTGAGGACTTCCTCCTCACTCGGGCAACTGTTTCCTTAAATGTAGAGATGCTTTCTAGTTTTATGAGGTGCCATCTGTCAACCGTTGGCTTTAATTCCAGGGCAAACAGAGTTCTATTCATAAAGGCCTATCCTACACACATATCCTGTAGGAGACTGCCTGTTTTTTTCTGTTTCACACTGAGGTCTTGGTCCATTTGGAGTTGATTTTGTACAAGGGGACAGATATGGGTCTGATTTCATTCATCTATAGGTAGACAGACATTGTCCCCAGCACGATTGGTTGGGGATGCTGCCTATTCTCCACTGTGTGCTTTGTCAAATACCAGATGGCTGTAGTTACATGTACTTGGGTTGGGTCTTCTGTTTTGTCCCACTGGTCTACAAGTCTCTTTCTGCCAGTATCATGTTGTTTTTATTACTATAGCTCTGTAATAAATCTAGAATGCCAACCCCTCTAACATAGTTCTTTTTACTCAAGCCTGCTTTGGTAATGTGGGGTCTTTTGTAGTTCCATAAGAATTTGGGAATTTTTTTTCTGTTTTTTTGTTTGTTTGTTTGTTTTTTGCAAAGAATGACATGAGGGGGGGTTGAGTGAGATTGAATTTAATCTGCAAATGGCTTTTGGCAATATGGTCATTTTCATAATATTAATTCTACCAATCCATGAGCATCCTGTAGTGCTGTCCTCAGTCTCTTCAGAGGTATAAAGTTGTTATTACAGAGATCTTTGTCTTCTTAGTTAGCTGATTTTAGGTGTTTTACTATTTTTCAAGGGTATGGTAAGTAGAATACTTCTGAGACCATGTTCTCATCATGTTTCTCACTGGTAGATATAAAGGCTACTGATTTTTGAAGGTTGATTTTTGTATCCTGCTATCTTATTGAAATTGTCAATCATTTCTGGTGGAATCTTTGAGATCTTTAATATATATTATCATATCTGCAAAAAAGTGATAATTTGTCCTCCACATTTCCTTCTCTTGTCTCACTGTTCCTGGAACTGTACCCAAAAGGAATGGGGGTGGTGGGCAGCCCTGCCTCGTTCCTGATTTTAATGGGATTGATTCAAGCTTTTCTTCACTTAGGATATTGGCTGTGGGTTTGTCAGTCTTCGCTGTCTTGAGGTGTGCTCCCTCTAGCCCTACATTTTTTTTAAGGACTTTTGTCAGGAAATCATGTGGCATTTTGTCAAAGGCCTTTTAAGCATCTATTAAAATAGATGCTAAGTCTAAAATCATGTGATTTTTAAAAAAAACTTTAAGTCAGTTTACATGACTTATTTTAAATAATTATTAACTTAGAAACGCTGAACCTTCATCCCTGGATCTCCAGGATAATGTCAACTTAATCAAGGTGGATGATTTTTGTGATATATGCATGTATTTGATTTGCAAGAATTCTATTAAAATTTTTCGCATCTGTGTTCATCAGCAATATTGTTCTGCAGTATCTCTGTGTGTACATTTAACCTGCTTTTTATATTAGAATGATAATGGCCTTGTAAAATGGGGTTTGAAATGCGCTTACTGTTCCTGTTTTCTTTATTGAATAGCTTAACAATTTTTAGTTGTAGATAATTTTCAAGAGTCTGGTAGAACTCTACTGGGGATTCATCTGGACCTGGGCTTTTGTTTTTTTATTCAGAAGGTTTTTGAATGTTATTTCAATCTTCTTCTTTTTTATCACTCTACTTAGGATGGTGATTTCTTCTGATTTTACTCGGGTGATTGGATGCCTCTGTAAGTGCCTAGAAGCTTGTCCATTTCTTTTAGATTTTCCTTTTTAAATTTTAATTTAATTCAATCTTATATGCATGGGTACTTTATATGCATATATGTCTGTGCACCGTATATCCAAGTGCACATAGTATGCATGAAGGATAGATGAGGGCATTGGCTCTCCTAGAACGGGAGCCACAGATGGTTGCAAGCTTCCATATGGGTGTTGGGCATCACACTTGGGTCCTCTGGAAGAGCAACCAGTGTTCTTCTGAGCCATTTCCAGCCCCTAGATTGCATATACAGTCAAGTTTAGAGCCAAGGTTAGCCGTCACAAGCTGTCAGAACTTATGTGTTCTTTAAACTTGATTTTTTTTTCTACAAATTTGTGATTTTTACTTGGGTAATTCTCACTGGACACCATTTCTATAGGACTGGTGGATTTGGGGTAGGGATGAGAGTCCTCTTGTCTTGGCCTTTCGTGTTTTGTGTTTGTATGATGAGACGTGGACATGTGAACTTCTTTCCTTGGTTGTGTGTCTGATGTGAGGTTCCAGGTTGCCTTTGTAGAGTGGAAGTTTGATTGTGTTTTTATTGTTTAAGCCTGGTTTATTTCAGATCACGTATGACAGCTTGGCAGGGCAGTCCTCTAGAGGGACAGTGTTACTTTGGGGTTGGAGGAATGGTGGTGATTCCAATTCAGTGGTAAACAAGAAACAGGTGACTGGATCTGCTCGGGCTGTGCTCTCCAAGTTTTGCCTAGGAGTGTAAGGATCGGGTGGGTGGACCAGGGTCTTGGATACTCATGAGTTTAGCATATAGGCCACATGACTGAGGCTAGACCTGACAGGTTGGCTGGTATGATCATCCAAGTTTCTAGGTACTCACCAGATTATATAGGTACACAAATGTGTTTCCCTAGCCTGGAAGCTCAGTGTAGTGCAGTTTGGTAGCATCCAGAGGACTCACCATACTAGACCAGCAATAGTATGTGCTACCTGGGCTAAGTCTGGAGGTTGGATGTGGCATGAATTGTCTAGGGTTTAGTGGATTCAGCAGGCTGGGATAAGTATATCCCTGGGGCCAAGGCTTGGGAATGGTGCAAGCAGAACTCACTAGATTGGGCTAGTGCAGACAAGATGTGAGAACTGGGCTAGGTCTCCGGATTGGGAGGGTGCAGGTGGGCTAGGATCAGGTAGATTCACCAGGCTAGACCAGAGCTCAGGATGTGTGGTGTAGGCTAGGCCTGGATAAGGAATATAATGAGCAGGATAAATCTGAGTGGATTCAGTGGATTGGACAAGGCATAGAGGATCAGGTGGATTTACCAGACTGACTCAGAACACAGAATGTGGAACCAAGAATAGGCTTGGAGATGAATATGGTCTAGATATTTCTTTTCTTATTCACTCCTACCTAACCTAACCTTTTGTAGCTTTTCAATTGTTGTTTTGCTATGTTTTGAAGCGAAATCTGCATTTTTTTTGTAGTAGGGTTTTTCTATATGGACTAGGATAGTTTTGAACCCACTATGTAGCCCACGCTGACCTTGAACTTGTAGCAATTCTCATGTTTCTGCCTTCCTAGTGCTGGAATTATATGCATGCACCACCACAACTATTATTAGTAGCCTTTATTCTAGTAAATCAGTGGAATAGCTGATATCATAGACCGGCTAGCTGTCCTCTCCCAATATCTAGTCTCCTTTAACCTAAAGAACACAGTTATTGGTGGCCATGGCGTCTCGTGTCCTTTGTGCCTGTGTCTATCGCCTGCTCGCAGCCTTTGAGCCGCTGCCCTGGCTTCCCACGTTGGCCTTGGCCGGGCCGTTCAGCATCACTCTCTGTCCTGAAGGAATTCAGAGGAGATCCGGGAGTCAGCAGCCCACCTTGGCGCTCGCGCAGGTGCCTGGAATGGTCACACAGTGCGGACAGTACAGTGACACACCCCCACTGACGTTAAAGGGAATCAAGGACTGAGTTCTGTATGTCTTGAAACTCCGATAAGATGAACCCATAAAAGCTCTCAGTAAATTTTTATTTATGAAGGACCTGGGCTTAGACAATTTGGACCAAATGGAAATTATTATGGCCATGGAAGATGAATTTGGGTTTGAAATTCCTGATATAGATGCAGAGAAGTTAATGTGTTCACAAGAAATTGTAGATTACATTGCAGACAAGAAGGATGTGTATGAATAAAGTATCAGAGCCTTCTTCCTCACTGTGAGGACTCCGGAGGACACGATGGCATCGTGGCTGACTGACAGCAGTTCTGTTGGACTTGTATTTCTTTTTTTTTTTTTTTTTAAAGATTTATTTATTTATTATATATGAATACACTGTAGCTGTCTTCAGACACACCAGAAGAGGGCGTCAGATCTCATTACAGATGGTTGTGAGCCACCATGTGGTTGCTGGGATTTGAACTCAGGACCTCTGGAAGTGCAGTCACTGCTCTTAACCACTGAGCCATCTCTCCAGCCCATGGACTTGTATTTCAATTGTCTGAGTGTTTTACCCTTTAAAAATAAATCTATTACAAAACTTAAAAAAAAAAAAAAGAACACAGTTATTATGGACTTTGCTTCCCAGCTTTCTTAGCAACACATGTGGCCATGTGACTAATTTTTAGCCAATCCATATAGAAAGAAGCGTGTTGTTTGTTTTAGGAGAAGGCTATGAAAACAGAGAGAGCCGGCTATTTCCCCCATGCCTCACCCCCCCGCCCCCTTTGCTGCCATTGGGATGAGAATGAAATATGTGAGGTTCCGCATCCATTCTGCACTGGGAGGGGCCCTAGAGACTGAAGCCATGGACTGAAGCCAGGAAGATGAAACTTTGCTGACTTGATATACTCCGTGTGAGCCCTCCACTGCCCCTTGTTTTGTGTGTGAAAGAAGACAGTTGTTTCAGCAATTGCTGTTTGGGACTCTCCCATTTGTGCAGCAGTGACCAATCCACACAAACATATACAAATCATCCTCATTTGTATATTGAGGGAACTGAGTTCTTGAAAAGTAGAGTAGCTTGGTTGGTCCCCGTGCAGTTTCATAGCAGATCCAGTATGCAGAACTACTTGGTTGCAGGTGCCTCCCAGCCAAGGCTAACGGGGTCTAATGGGGTGTGTTGGTGTCAGAGTGGAGCCAGGAATGTGTGAGCTTGGTGCCATACTTGATATGTTGTCTGGAACTACCACTCTGTGTTCTTACTACATTCAAATTGTCTGGTCAGTGCTCCCAAGGCATTCAGCAAGAGACCTCGACTCTGTTTATTAAATTCCCAATATTTGTGTCTGCCCTCAGGGAACCAGAAGACCAAGTAGAGGAAATTACTGAAGGTTTTGCAAGAGGGATGTGATTACAGCCTCCTGGGAAACAGGATGGGGCGGCTAAAGTCCCCTGAAAGGAAATTAGGATCTTAAAGGTGTAGAAGTGACCTCGTCATCTCCCAGCATGAACGCTAAAGCATTTCTCTCATGAACGTAGGACAAGGAGATGTTAGCAGGTGCTGTTTACTGTGAGACCAGTGGTCTGAGGAAGAGTACTTGGTACAAGACTTCTCACAGCCTTGAAGATGCTCAGAATTCCCAAATGGGAAACAAAACCAAACAGCCTTCTTTAATGTATTTGGACTCAGAACCCCTTTATTTGAAGAGTGTCTTACAGGATGTCTGTTGGCTTAAGAAACAAAACTAGAACACATAGGGAGTCCCTAGACCATGAACACCGAATGTCGACTTTCTCCCAAGCTCCAGGCACTGACAAATAGGGGTCTTCAGACCCCGAGAAACTGACCTAAATGTCCGCCTTCCACTCTGCTCCCAACACAAAAGTATTCCCAGACCCTGAGACTTCCAATACCTACTCACTCCCAGTACCAACAGGTAAGCAGCCCCAGACTCAGCCTCTGAGCCACCCTTCCACTCAGCCAATGAAGTCCAGATGTGCAAGTTCCAGCGCAGAAACAAAACAACACAGAAATCCAAGACAACACATCTCCTCCAAAAAGTACAAACGTATAGTAATGAACCACAGAGAGAATGACTCAGAAGAATATCCAGACAAAGAAGTCAAACAAGCTCAAAGAAGATATGAATATACTCCGAGAGAGAAAAGAGATAAATGAAATAAGGATGTTAATAAAAAAATGAAAATAGAATTCAACAAAAAGAAAAACTGAAGAAATGCCAAACTGAAATGATGCTGGAAATGAAAATCCAATAAAACAAATTAAAAACTCAGGGCAAAGCCTCACCAACAGAATGGATCATGGAAAACAGAACCAGAGCTGGAAGACAAGGTAGAGAAATTGGATCATACAATAAAGGCCAATGATAAATTCTTTAAAATATGAATGGAATATGGGAGTGCTCCTGGACACTATTAAAAAGAGCAAATTATGGGCACTGAAGCAAAAGGATACTATTGCACCAAAGGCATATATTTTTGACAAAATCATAGAAGAAAACTTTTCACACTTAGAGAAAGACATACCCGTCCATGTACAAGAAGCCTACAGAACATCAACTAGACAGGAACCCAAAAGAAATTCCCCATGACTCGGAACATCAGAAACACAGAGTAAGGGAAGAGTATTCAAAGCTGCCTATAAAGTTACTTATAAAGGTAGGCCTGTTGGAATAACAACTGATAATTTTATAGAAACTCAAAGCCACTGCACACCTGGAAAGATATATTCTAAGTTTTGAAAGACCATTAACTGTCAACCCAGACTATTCTACCCAGCAAAACTATCTAATAAAATTGAAGGAGAAACAAAAAGCTTCCATGGTAAAAGCAGAATAAAAGAACTTATGACTACCAAACCAGCTCTACAGAGAATACTGGAAGGAATACTTCAACTGGAAGAAAAGGACAAACACACCCAAGAGGTCATAGGGAATAAGTAAATAAACAATACCACGACGGGATCAAAAGAGGCCCAAAAGACAACACACTTTGCTAACAGCCCTGAATATTAATATTCTTAATTCCCCCAAGAAAAAGACAGCCTAGCACATTGGATTAGAAAACATAATCCAAGGCTAGAGAGATGGTTCAGAAGTTAAAAGCACTAGCTGCTCTTTCAGAGAACCTGAGTTTGATTCCCAGCACCCATACAGTGGCTCACAATCATCTTTAACTAGATCCAAGGGACAGGATACCCTGTTCTGGCTTCTTTGGGTACCATGCTTCACAAACATGACATTAAAGTAAACTTAAAAAGAGAGAACACTATCTTTCCGATGCCTCCAAGAAACACATTTTACCATCAATGATTGACATCATCTTAGGGTAAAAGATGGTAAAAATATTCCAAGTAAATGAAACTGTGAAACAAGCAGGTGTAGCTATTTTAATATCTGACAAAACACCCTTCAAACCAAAACTAGTCAGAAGAAATAAAATGGGGCATTTATACTCATGGAAGGAACAAGACACTTTGGAGATATTATAGTTCTAAACATACACTAAACACAGGTGCGCCTAATCACATAAAAGAAATACTATAAGGTATAAAAATATTAATCCACTGTGTTGGATTAATCCCAACACAGTGAGAGTCAGAGAATTTAAAACCACACTATCACCAATAGACAGGTCACCTGGATTAAAACTAAACAGAGAATCTTTGGCAAAAATGAAACCACAAGTCAAACGAACCTAGCAGACTACAACAGAACACTCCACCAAACTGTAAAGAATACACATTCTCCTCAGTCGCATATGGAGCTTTCTTCAAACCTGATCACATATTATGACACAAAATAAGTCTGAACAAATAAAAGAAAACTGAAACAATGTTCTGCATTCTCACGGTGAAATAAAGCTAAATATAAACAGCAATAGAAACTACAGAAAGAGGCTGAAGAGATGGCTCAGTGGTTAAGAGCACTGCCTGTTCTTCCAGGTTCCAAGTTCAATTTCCGGCAACCACATGGTGATTCACAGCTATCTGTAATGGGATCTGATGCCCTCTTCTGGTGTGTCTGAAGACAGCTACAGTGTACTCATATGGACATAAAATAAGTAAATAAGTCTTTTTTTTTAAAAAAAATGCAGAAATTAAATAAACTCCTGGAAATTAACACATCACTGAGTAATAATTAGGTCACTAAAGATACCAGGAATGAGATAAAAATATTCCTAGAATTGAATGAAATGAAAACACAAATACTAAAATCTATGGAACACAATGAAAGCTGTAGTCAGAGGAAACCATATAGCATCACGTGTGTACATAGAAAATTTTGAGAAATTTCAAATTAATAATTTAATGGTGCATCTAAAGACCTTAGAAAAACAAAAGCAAATCAAATCCAAGAAGATCAGGAAAGAGCTTATCAAATATGGGCTGAAATTTGTTGAAACGAAATCAAACAAACAACAAAGAAACAATACAAAGAATCAAAGAAATTTAAATTTAGGTTCTTTAAAAATAAAAATTGATAAACTTTTAGACAAATTAACCAAAAGAAAGAGGAAATTTAAATCAAAACTATTAGAAGCCTTCTGCCCCTGCCTG
>NW_021604587.1:18264697-18270544 GCF_004785775.1 Grammomys surdaster
AACTGAATCCTGAGTCATCCAGGAGCCACTGCACTCAGAGCAGCTGGAGCCACTGCACTCAGGGCAGCTGAAACTGAATCCTGAGTCATCGAGGACCCACTGCACTCAGAGCAGAAGGATTTCCAGATCCAAGAGGTGGCCTGAGTCCCAGGAGTTATTCCACCCAGGAGATTAGGAGCATAAGACCACAGAGACCTCTGGACTCTGAGGAGCTCTGCAATAAGCAAGATAACTGGAAATACAGACTCCAGTTTTACACAGTGAGGGCAGGTACCACTAGAGTTAACCAGATGGCGAAAGGCAAGCGCAAGAACATAAGCAACGGAAACCAAAGTTTCTTGGCATCATCAGTGCCCAATTCTCCCAATATAGCAAGCCCTGAACACCCCATCACACCTGAAAAGCAGGATTCAGAATTAAAATCACTTCTCATGATGATGATAGAGGATTATAAGAAGGAATTAAGTAACTCCCTTAAAGAAATACAGGAGAGTACAAGTAAACAGATAGAAGCCCTTAAAGAGGAATCACAGAAATCCCTTAAAGAAATGGAAGAAAACACAAAGAAGGAATTAAACAAAAACATTCAGGACCTGAAACTAGAAATAGAAACAATAAAGAAAGTTCAAAGGGAGACAACCATGGAGATAGAAAACCTAAGAAAGAGATCAGGAGTCACAGACGCAAGCATCACCAACCGAATACAAGAGATAGAAGAGAGAATCTCAAATGCAGAAGATACGGTGGAAAATATTGACACAGTTGTCAAAGAAAATGCAAAACGCAAAAAACTCCTAACTCAAAACATCCAGGAAATCCAGGACACAATGAGAAGACCAAACCTAAGGATAATAGGTATAGATGAGAATGAAGATTCTCAACTTAAAGGGCCAGTAAATATCTTCAACAAAATTATTGAGGAAAACTTCCCTAACCTAAAGAACAAGATGCCCATAAACATACAAGAAGCCTACAGAACACCAAATAGACTAGACCAGAAAAGAAATACCTCCCGTCACATAATAATCAAAACATCAGATGCACAAAACAAAGAAAAAATACTAAAAGCAGTAAGGGAAAAAGGTCAAGTAACATATAAAGGCAGACCTATAAGAATTACACCAGACTTCTCACCAGAGACTATAAAAGCCAGAAGAGCCTGGACTGACATCATACAGACACTAAGAGAACACAATTGCCAGCCCAGATTACTATACCCAGCAAAACTCTCAATCACTATAGATGGTGAAACCAAGATATTCCATGACAAAACCAAATTTGCACAATATCTTCCCACAAACCCAGCACTTCAAAGGATAATTGATGGAAAATGCCAACACAAGGAGGGAAACTACAACCTAGGAAAAGCAAGTAAGTAATCTTCCAACAACCCCCAAAAAAGATACAAACATAACTTTACCTCTAATAAAAAAAATAACAGGAAGCAACAATCATTTTTCCTTAATATCTCTTAACATCAATGGTCTCAATTCCCCAATAAAAAGACGCAGACTATCAGACTGGATACACAAACAAGACCCAGAATTTTGCTGCATACAAGAAACGCACCTCAGTGACAAAGACAGACACTACCTCAGAATAAAAGGGTGGAAAACAATTTTTCAAGCCAATGGTCCCAAGAAACAAGCTGGAGTAGCCATTCTAATATCAAATAAAATCGACTTTCATCCAAAATTAATCAAAAAAGATAAGGAAGGACACTTCATACTCATCAAAGGAAAAATCTACCAAGGTGAACTCTCAATTCTGAACATCTATGCTCCAAATGCAAGGGCACCTACATACATAAAAGAAACTTTACTAAAGCTCAAAACACACATTACACCTCACACAATAATAGTGGGGGATTTCAACACCCCATTGTCAGCAATGGACAGATCATGGAAACAGAAACTAAACAGAGACACTTTGAAATTAACAGAAGTTATGAACCAAATGGACTTAACAGACATCTATAGAACATTTCATCCTAAAACAAAAGAATATACCTTTTTCTCAGCACCTCATGGTACCTTCTCCAAAATAGACCATATAATTGGTCACAAAACAAGCCTCTACAGATACAAAAAGATTGAAATAATCCCTTGCATCTTATCAGATCACCACGGACTAAGACTGGTCTTTAATAATGACAAAAACAATGGAAAACCCACGTGAACATGGAAACTGAACAACTCTCTACTCAATGATGACTTGGTCAAGGAAGAAATAAAGAAAGAAATAAAAGACTTTTTAGAATTCAATGAAAATGAGGACACATCATACCAAAACTTGTGGGACTCCATGAAGGCAGTGCTAAGAGGAAAACTCATAGCTCTAAGTGCCTACAAAAAGAAACTGGAAAGAGCACACACTAACAAGTTGACTGCACAACTAAAAGCTCTAGAACAAAAAGAAGCAAATACACCCAGGAGGAGTAGAAGGCAGGAAATAATCAAACTCAGGGCTGAAATCAACCAAATAGAAACAGAAAGAACAATACAAAATATCAATAAAACCAGGAGTTGGTTCTTTGAGAAAATCAACAAGATAGATAAACCCTTAGCCAGATTAACCAGAGGGCACAGAGACAGTATCCAAATTAATAAAATCAGAACTGAAAAGGGAGACATAACAACAGAAACTGAAGAAATTCAAAAAATCATCAGATCCTACTACAAAGGCCTATACTCAACAAAACTGGAAAACCTGGATGAAATGGACAATTTCCTAGACAGATACCAGGTACCGAAGTTAAACCAGGAGCAGATAAACCATCTAAATAGTCCCATAACCCCTCAGGAAATAGCAGCAGTCATCAAAAGCCTCCCCACTAAAAAAAGCCCAGGACCAGATGGTTTTAGTGCTGAATTCTATCAGACCTTCAAGGAAGACCTAATACCAATTCTCTTCAAACTATTCCACAAAATAGAGACAGAAGGAACACTACCCAATTCGTTCTATGAAGCTACAATTACACTCATTCCCAAACCCCACAAGGACCCAACAAAGAAAGAGAACTTCAGACCAATCTCCCTTATGAACATCGATGCAAAAATACTCAATAAAATTCTAGCAAACCGAATCCAAGACCACATCAAAACAATCATCCATCATGATCAAGTAGGTTTTATCCCAGGAATGCAGGGATGGTTCAATATTCGGAAATCCATCAATGTAATCCACTATATAAACAAACTTAAAGAAAAAAACCACATGATCATCTCACTAGATGCTGAGAAAGCATTTGACAAAATTCAACATCCCTTCATGATAAAAGTCTTGGAAAGATCAGGAATTCAAGGCCCCTACCTAAACATAGTAAAAGCAATTTACAGCAAACCAGTAGCCAACATCAAGCTAAATGGAGAGAAACTTGAAGCAATCCCACTAAGATCAGGGACTAGACAAGGTTGCCCACTCTCCCCCTACCTATTCAATATAGTACTGGAAGTCTTAGCCAGAGCAATTAGACAGCAAAAAGAAGTCAAAGGGATACAAATAGGAAAGGAAGAAGTCAAAATATCGCTATTTGCAGATGATATGATAGTATACTTAAGTGACCCCCAAACTTCCACCAGAGAACTCCTAAACCTGATAAACAACTTCAGCAAAGTGGCTGGTTATAAAATCAACTCAAACAAATCAGTAGCCTTCCTCTACATGAAAGATAAACAGACTGAAAAAGAAATTAGGGAAATGACACCCTTCACAATAGTTGCAAATAATATAAAATACCTTGGTGTGAATCTAACCAAGCAAGTGAAAGACCTGTATGACAAGAACTTCAAGTCTCTGAAGAAAGAAATTGAAGAAGATCTCAGAAGATGGAAAGATCTCCCATGCTCATGGATTGGCAGGATTAATATAATAAAAATGGCCATCTTGCCAAAAGCAATCTACAGATTCAATGCAATCCCCATTAAAATCCCAACTCAATTCTTCACAGAGTTAGAAAAGGAAATTCTCAAATTCATATGGAATAACAAAAAACCCAGGATAGCGAAAACTATTCTCAACAATAAAAGAACTTCTGGAGGAATTACCATCCCTGACCTCAAGCTGTACTACAGAGCAATAGTGATAAAAACTACCTGGTATTGGTACAGAGACAGGCAGGAAGATCAATGGAATAGAATTGAAGACCCAGAAATGAACCCACACTCCTATGGTCACTTGATCTTTGACAAAGGAGCTAAAACTGTCCAGTGGAAAAAGGACAGCATTTTCAACAAATGGTGCTGGTTCAACTGGAAGACAACATGTACAAGAATGAAAATTGATCCATTCTTATCTCCTTGTACAAAGCTCAAGTCTATGTGGATAAAGGACCTCCACATAAAACCAGATACACTGAAACTAATAGAAGAGAAGGTGGGGAAAAGCCTCGAATACTTGGGCACAGGGGAAAAGTTCCTGAACAGAACTCCAATGGCATATGCTCTAAGATCGAGAATTGACAAATGGGACTTCATAAAATTGCAAAGTTTCTGTAAGGCAAAGGACACTGTCAATAGGACAAAACGACAACCAACAAATTGGGAAAAGATCTTTACCAATCCTTCATCTGATAGAGGGCTAATATCCAATATATACAAAGAACTCAAGAAATTAGACTCCAGACAACCAAATTACCCTATTAAAAAATGGGGTATAGAGCTTAACAAAGAATTTTCAACGGAAGAAACTCGAATGGCCGAGAAGCATCTAAAGAAATGTTCAGCATCCTTAGTCGTCAGGGAAATGCAAATCAAAACAACCCTGAGATTCCATCTCACACCAGTCAGAATGGCTAAGATTAAAAACTCAGGTGATAGTAGATGCTGGCGAGGGTGTGGAGAAAGAGGAACACTCCTCCATTGTTGGTGGGACTGCAAGATGGTGCAACCACTTTGGAAATCAGTCTGGCGGTTCCTCAGAAAATTGGACATAGCATTACCCGAGGATCCAGCTATACCACTCCTAGGCATATACCCAGAAGATGCTCGAACATATAATAAGGACATATGCTCAACTATGTTCATAGCAGCCTTATTTATAATAGCCAGGAGCTGGAAAGAACCCAGATGTCCTTCAACTGAGGAATGGATTAAAAAAATGTGGTATATTTACACAATGGAGTATTACTCAGCTATTAAAAACAATGAATTCGAGAGGTTCCTAGGTAAATGGATGGAACTAGAAATTATCATCCTGAGTGAGGTAAGCCAATCACAAAAGAAGACACATGGTATTCACTCACTGATTATTGGATATTAGCCTAGAACCTTGAAATGCCCAAGATGCAACTCACAGGCCACATGAAGCCCATAAAGAAGGAAGACCAAGTGAGGGTGATTCGGTCCTTCTTAGAAGGAGCAACAAAATACTCAAGGGAGCAAATATGGAGACAAAGTGAGGGACAGAAACTGAAGGAGGGGCCGTCTCAAGACCACCCCACCTGAGTATCTATCCCATGTGCAATCACCAAAGGTAGATGCTGATGTGGAAGACAGGAAGTGCATGCTGATAAGAGCCTGATATGGATATCTCCTCAGAGGCCTTCAAGAGTCAGACATATTCAGAGGCAGACGCTCACAACTAGCCATTGAACTGATCATGGGGTTCTCAATGGAGGAGTTAGAGTGAAGACTGAAGGAGCTGAAAGGGTTTGTGGCACCATGAGGAGAGCAACAATACCAACCAACCACAGCTCCCAGGGTCTAAACCACCAGCCTGGGAGCACTTAGGGGGGGATCCAGGGCTTCAGCTGAATATGTAAAAGTGGAGGGCCCTGCTGGGCATAGGTGGAAGAAGAGAACCTTGACCTCATGAAGGCTGGATGCCCCAGGGGGTGGGAATTTTGAT